>NC_141940.1:68292592-68594024 GCF_057802395.1 Ceratotherium simum simum
TGTTCAGCAAGTTCATCGTTAGATTTCTCAGGGATGGTTTCTGTTGTGTTTTATTTTGTTCTTTGAGTACGTGTTTTCCTGTTTCATTGTATGGTTTCAGATTTTTTTAATCGCAAATTGGGCATTTGAATATATTATATCGATAACTCTAAAATCAAGCCTTTCCCTTCCAAGGATTTCCTGCGTTTTTTCCCTAAAGTTGTTGTAGTCTGATTATTTTGAGACTCTCCGCAATTATTTTTGAAAAGTCAGTTCTTTGTTTTGTGTCATTACTGAAGTCTCTTTTCACTAACGTGCTTCTACTGTTTTGAAAGAGATTTCCTTTGAATGCCTGCTGTTTTCCTGTCTTTGCAGATTGACTCTGCACTTGGACAATTCTTCAGTACTTAGTCTTACTGAAGCTAAGGATCAGCCTTAGGTTAAAACTTAAGCAGTCTTCTCAGCTTTTCTTCTGAGAGCGCAGTCTTGCCTGGGCATACCCACGCATGGCTTTCTAGATTCTCCTGCACAGTTTGCTGGTTTTAAATGTCCTTCTCTATCCCCAGCTTCTTCTCTGAGCTGTACGTGGGTCATTGTATGTCTCCCCCACCCATAACGCCTTGCCCCTGGCTTCTCTGGGTTCATAGTTGCTTTGTAGCTTTTTTTTTTTTTTTTTTTTTTGCCGAGCCTGCCAGCTCTTTCTTACAGAGTTCCAAGTTAGGTGCAAGAGTAAATAACAGTCTTATGTCAATCCTTTGGTTATCTCCCAGACAGGCTGGATAGATACACACAACAATTTGCAAATAAGGTCTGCTGTGCTCCTTCCAGTTTGAGGGAGATAGGTGGGAATCAAGCAACCAGCCTGCTGCTGCTTCAAGAATAAGACCATCACCCCACCAGGGGGTGATCCCGCCCACTGCAAGTAAAAATGCCATAAAACTTTCTCCTACTGTTTTGAAGATATTTTTCTTGACTGACATTCACTTGGTTGCTGTAAAACTTTGACTGTTTTCCAGAATTCTGGCAAAGTTAGTTCAGACAGTTTCTGATTTGTTTTTCAACATTTCTGTGCAAAAAGAGCAGAGCTTAGAGATTTTCAGTCCATCTTTTCTTTGACTTCTACCTTTTCACTTCATTTTTGAAAGTTATTATCCCTGGGTGAGAACAGGTTGATAGTTTTATTTTTTTCTTTCATCTGTTTAAAGATGTTGCTTCTCTATGACATGTTGTTTGTGGTCTTTGCCTCTGGGTATGTAATGTCTTCCTTTTTTCTTAGTTGTTTTAAGAGTTAGTTTTAATGATTTTTTGGTAAAAGGTTTTCGGAATCGGTGATTGTGGTTTTCTTAGTTTTTATCCTGCTTTGTATTCTTTAACTTGTTGGACTTGTGAGTTTATAATTTCCATCATGGGCCGTTCTCCCCTGGCTACAGCGGTTAAGCGCGCCCGCTCACAAGCTGCTGGCGTGCCCGGTTCGATCTCCGGCGCTGCGACCGACGCACCGCTTCTCCAGCCATGCTGAGGTCACAGCCCCACATACAGCAACTAGAAGGATGCAGCTATGACGCACAACAATCTACTGGGGCTTTGGAGGGAAAAATAAATAAATAAAATCTTTAAAAAATAATTTCCATCAAATTTTTGGAAAGTTTTGACCGTTATTTCTTCAACTAAGTTTCTCTGTTCTTTTTCCTATATGGGACCCCTCTATTTACATATATTAGATTGTTGATATCGCCCCACTGGTTTATTCATTTTTTCCCTCTGTATTTCATTTTTGATGGTTTCTCTTTGGTTTTCTTTGTCTTCTCTAAGTTCATTAATCTTTTCTTCTTTTTTATCATTATGATGTAAATTTCATTCAGGTGAATTTTTCATATGAGATACTTACTTTTCTCATCTCTAGGAATTGTATTTGGTTCTTCATTATATCTTTTATTTCTCTTCTCACTATGTTCATGTTTTCTTTTCAGTATTGAAACCATTTTTACAGCTGTTTTACTGTACTTGTCTTCGCCAATTTCAACATCTCTGTCACTTCTTTTGGTCCTGCTTTTCTTAAGTGATTTTTCTCCTGGTATTGTTAATATTTTTCCTTCTTTGACATAATACCTTAGTGGTGTCTATTACAAAGTGGATATTGTAAATCGGATATTGTTGAGTGTCTGTGTGTTGTCTTCTGTTAGAGAGTGCTTTGGCATAGTTCTCTACAGTGGCATTTAAATCACTTTTAGTCTAGCTTAATTAATTTAAGTTTTTAAAAATCATTTTTTTGGAGTCATTGACTTATAACATTGTCTTCATTTCAGGTGTACATTATTATATTTTCAATCTGTATAGACTGCATTCTTCTTAACTAACACCAATAGACAAGTTTTTATCCTCCCTCCGCCTACCCTTCTCCTTCTCCTCTGGTAACCACTCAATCTGTTCTCCTTATCTGTGTGTTTGTTTATCTTCCACCTATGAAAGTGAGATCATAATCATGTGTGTTTGTTCTTCTGTCTGACTCATTTTGCTTAGCATAATACCCTCAAGGTCCTATCCATGGTCTCAATAAATGGCAACATAATTTTGTCTTTTTTATGGCTGAGTGTAGCAGATGATGAGATATATATATATATATATATATATATATATATATACGCCAAATCTTTCTTTTATCCATTCATCCATTAGTGGGTATTTATTGCTTCCACATCTTCGCTATTGTGTATGATGCTGCAAATGAACGTGGGGTACATATATCTTTTGAATTGCTTGATTTCATGTTCTTTTCATAAATACCCAGTAGTGGGCTCACTGGATCATATGGTATTTCTATTTTTAATTCTTTTGACATCTCCATAATGCTTTTCTGTAGCTGGAAGGCACCAGTTTGTCACTTCTCTCACAACCAGTGTACTCCCTTTCCTCCCGTATCCAGATCTCCAACACTTCTCACTTCTTGTCTTGTTAATTATAGCCATTGTGATGGGTTTGAGGTGATATCTCATTGTGGTTTTGATTTGCATTTCTCTACTAAATAGTGATGTTGAACATCTTTTCATGTGCCTATACATTCCTGTATATCTTCTTTTGAAAAGTACAGCTGTTCAGATCCTCTTCACCATTTTTTTTTTTTTTTTTTTTTTTTTTTTTTTTTTGGTGAGGCGCAGATCAGCACCGAGCTAACATCTGTTGCCAATAATCCTCCTTGCTGAGGGGAAGATTGGCCCCTGGGCTAACACCCATGCCCATCTTCCTTTACTTCTATATGTGGGACGCCCTGCCTCATCATGGCTTGATAAGGGGTGTGAGGGTCGCTAAGCCGAGCGTGCGAGCTTAACCACTATGCCACCAGGCTGGCCCCCTCTGCCCTGCTTTTTGGATAAAGCTTGTTTTTTCTGGTTGTTGAGTTGTATGAGTTCTTCGTATATTGGTGAAATTAACCCCTCATTGGATATATGATTTGCCAACTGTCTTCTCCCAGTTGGTAGGTTTTCTTTTGTGTTGTTGATGGTTTCCTTTGCCGTGCAGAAGCTTTTTACTTTGATCTAGTCCCATTTGTCACATTTTTTCTTTGGTTCCCTTGCCTGAGAGACATATTCAAAAAAAGATACTGCCTAAGACCAATGTCAAAGAACGCATCACCTATGTTTTCTTCCAGAAGTTTTATGGTTTCAAGTCGCTTGATCCATTTTGAATTAATTTTTGTTTATGGTGTAGAGTGACGGGTCTACTTTCATTTTTTTTTGCATGTGGCTGTCCAATTTTTCCACGCAGCCCCATTTATTAAAGATGACTTTCCTTTCTCCATTGTATGTTCTTAGGTTCCTTTCTTTGGAAATCAGCTGTCCATAAATTTGCGGGTCTATTTCCAGGTCTGTAAAGTTCTGTTTCATTGATCCAGGGTCTCTGCTTTTCTGCCAGTAAACCATTTTACATTATGATTACTGTAACCCATTAGTATATTTTGAAATCAGAAAAGTGTGATAATTCTCCAGCTTCTTTGTGCCCTTTTTTCTCATAATTGTACTATGGCTATTTGGGGCTTTTGTTGTTTCATATAAATTTTAGGGTTCTTTGTTCGCTTTTCCATGAAAAATGTCATTGGGATTCTGGATAGGGATTGCATTGAATCTTGTAGACTGCTTTAGGTAATAGTGGACATTCCAACTATAATTAGTTCTTCCAATCTGTGAGCATGGAATATCTTTCTCATTTCTTTGTGCCTAGTCTTCTCGATTTCTTTTTCAACAATGTCTTACAGTTTTCACTGTACAGGGTCTTTTCACCTCCTTGTTTAAATTTTTCCTAGGTATTTTACATTCTTTTTGTTACTATTGTAAATGGGATTGTATTATTGACATTTTCTCTTTCCTGCTAATTTTGTTGTTAGTGTATAGAATTGCAGCTGGATTTTTGGTATGTAGATTTTGTACCCAGCAACCTTTACTTCATAATCATTATTTCTAATAGTTTTGAGGTGGACTCTTTAGGATTTTCTAAATATAAAAATTATGTTATCCACAAATAGGAACACTTTTTACTTTTCTTCGTTTCCAATTTGGATCCCATTTATTTATGCTTTTCTTGCCTAATTATTTACAGCAAGTACGACTTCAATACTATGTTCGAATAAGAGTGGCAAGAGTGAGCATCCTTGTTTTATTCCTGTTCTTAGAGGGATGGCTTTTAGCTTTTCACCATTGAATATAATGTTAGCCGTGAGTTTGTTGTATTTGGTCATCCTTATCATGTTGAGGTACTTTACTTCTGTAGCCATTTCCTTCAGAGTTTTTATCATAAACGGATGCTGAAACTTGTCAAATACTTTCTTCTGCACCTATTGAGATAATCATGTTATTTTTATTATTCATTTTGTTAACGTGGGTATATCACATTGATAGGTTTTTGTCGATATTGAACCGCATCCTCAAGCATCCCTGGAATAAACTCCCACTTGATTGTGGTGTACCATTCTTTTAATGTATTCCAATTTGCTAATATTTTGTTGAGGATTTTTGCATCTATGTTCATCAGCCGATATGGGCCTTGTAGTTTCTTCCTTTTTTGTAACGCCCTTGTCTGGTTTTGGTATCAAGGTAATGTTGGCCTCAGAAAAGGAGTTGAGGAAGCTGTCCCTTCCTTTTCAGTTTTTTGGAAGAGTTTGAAGAGGATGGGTATTAAATATTTCTTTGAATGTTTGGTAGAAGTCACCAGAGAAGCCAACTGTTTCTGGGCTTTTGCTTTTGGGGGCAGTTTTTGATTACAGTTTAAATCTCCTTTACTAGTGATTCGTCTATTCCAGAATCTCTATTTATTGATTCAATTTGGGGAGGTTGTACAATTCTAAGAATTTATTCATTTCTTTCTAGAGTTATCTAATTTGTTGGTATAGAGCTTTTCTACTACTCTCCTATAATCCTTTGTACTTCTGTGGTATCTCTGTTGTAATTTCTCCTCTTTCCTTTGAGCCTTCTCACCTTTTTTGTTAGTGAATCTTAGCTAACAGTTTGTCAATTTTATTTATCTTTTCAAAGAATCAGCTCTTAGTTACATTTATGCCCTTTTCTATTATCATTTCAGTCTTCCTTTCAATTTACTTCTGCTCTGATTTTTATTATTTTCCTTCTACTGACTTTGATCTTTGTTCTTTTTCTAGTGCTTTTAGGTGTAGTGTTAAGATTGTTTATTTGAGATTTTTTCTTGTTTCTTGAGGTGAGGCCTGTGTTACTGTAATACTCCTCTCTTAGTACCGCTACATTTGCTGTATCCCATGGGTTCAGTATGTTGTGTTTTTCGTTTTCATTTGTCTCCAGGTATTTTTGGTTTCTCCCTTGATTTCTTCATTGATCCAATAGTTGTTCATCGTGTTCCAATAGCATATTTGTTTAGTCTCCACATATTTGTGACTTTTCCAGCTTTCTTCTTGTAGATGTTTTCTAGTTTGATACCAGTGTGTGGTTGCAAAAGATGCTTTACATATTATTTCAGTCTTCCTAAATTTATTGAGACTTGTTTTATTTCCCAACATATTGTCTATCTTTGAGAATTTTTCATGTGCACTTGAGAGAAGAATGTGTATCCCGTTGAGCTTTTGGATAGAATGTTTTATGAATGCATCTATTAAGTTCATCTGGTCTGGTGTTTCACTTAAGGCCAGTGTTACCTTGTTGACTTCTGTTTGGATGATCTTGTCCATTGAGAGTGTAGCTGGGAATTAAAGTATCTTACTATTATTGTGTTGCTGTCAATTTCTTCCTTTAAAGTCTGCTTAATAGTTGCTTTATATACTTTCCATGTACCCCTATCTTAGGTGCATATATTTTAATAAATGTTGTGTCTTCTCCCCGACAGATTGTCCCATTTATCATTATATAATGTCCATCTTTTGTCTCTTGTTACCTTTTTTGGCTTCTGGAAGTCTTTATTTTGTCTGGTACAAAGTATGGCTTTCCCCTGCTTAGTTTTGTTGGCCATTTTTTCTTGGAGTGTCACCTTTCATCCCTTCCCTCTGAGCCTATATTTGTCTTCTTAGAGCTGAGATGGGTCTTCTGGAGAGTAGCATATTGCTGGGTCTTATTTTTTTAATCCATCCAGCCACTCTGTGTCTTTTTGGATTGGTGAATCAAATCCATTTACTGCTTAGGGTGATTATTGATATATGTGGTCTTAATACACCATGAGGTCTCTGTTGTTTTTCTTGTTGCTCTATATTTCCATTATTTCTTTTCCCCTTCTGTTTCTGTCTGCCATTTCAGTTTGGTGTTTTGTTTGTTTGTTTGTTTGTTTGTTTTTGTGATGTGTTTCTCAGTTTTCTCTTTGTCTATGTTTTGTGACTCTGCTATGGATTTTTGTTTTGTGGTTAACATGAGTGTTTGTACAAAAGATCTCAGAGATGAGATAGTCCTTTTCTGCCCTGATAACATCTTATCTTCATTTGCCTACACAGGTTTTATCATTTTCCCCTTTCCCTGTCTATGCTTTTAGTTGTCACAGGTAGGAGAGCTCTAGTCAAGGATTTCTGGTAAGGCAGGTCTAATGGTGGTAGAACTCCCTCAGCTTTTGTCTGGGAGAGTGTGTATTTCTCCTTCATATCTGGGAAGTCCTACTTTGCTGGGTGGAGTATTGGCTGATAGTTTTTATCATTCAATATTTTAGAATATATCATTCCACTCTCTCCTGGCCTGTAGAGTTTCTTGTTAGAGAAATCTGCTGATAGCCCATGGGGTGCCTTTGTTGGTTATTGTTTTTTTTTCTCTCTGGCCTACCTTAATATTCTTTCTTTGCCACTGACTTTTTGACAGTTTTAATGATAATGTGGGGCTTTGGAGAAGTTCTTTTTGTGCTGAGATAACTAGATGTTCTATGTACTTGTATATCCAGTTCCTTTTCCCAGCTTTTCTGGGAAGTTCTCAGCTGTTATTTCTTTTTTTTTTTTTTTTTGTAAGGATGATTGCCTGTGGAACTAACATCTCTGTGCCATAGTCTTCCTCTATTTTGTACGTGGGCTCCCTCGCCACTGCATGGCTTGATGAGCAGTGTGTAGGTCCTTACGCCTGGGATCCGAATCCCACACAAACCCCGGGCTGCCTGAAGCAGGAGTGCGCCGAACTTAACCACTACGCCATTGGGCCGGCCACTCCAGCTATTATTTCTTTAAATAAGCTCTCTACTCCCTTCTCCTTCTCTTCTCCTTCTGGGATACTCATTATCCTTATGTCTCTGTTAGATTGCAATCTTCCATGACTCTCATGTTTGGTTTCTGGAGAATTGTTCATTTTCTTTTGTGATACCATGTTACTACCCAATTTTTCTATGGCGCAGATCAGTTGTTCCTCTACTGATGCCTTTTTTAATAAGCAAATAGCTAAGGCTTTCCTATTTAGGTAAAGCGCTTTGTTTACCTGATTCTGAGCTGGTTCTGGTTGTATCTGAGTGCCTGTAACTATCCACTGTCCGCTGCCTCTGTCAGAGGTGTTGTCAGTACCTTCCTTGTGCTGCTTGTGCCTTCATGATTGCTGGTGCTTTGCTGCTTATTGCCCAGTGTCGCTGTAGTCATGGGGCTTAGCCATTGGGGTGACCAGGCTCACTTGAGCACTTTTACTGCTTCTGGCTGTTGCTCTGGGTCACAGATTCCCCATTGTGGCAGAGGAAGGGGAAGAGTCACACGAGAGCCAGGGTCATGATCTCCTTTGCCATGTCCGGAGCGTTTGTTGGGTCTGCAGGGACCGCTGCCGCAGGTAGGGGGTCTGGAGTTGTGGAAGCAATTCTGCTGCAGCTGGGCAGACCCGGGGTCTGGGCTCCGCTTGTTGCTGTTACCAGGGTTTTCACATGGGCTCTCTGCAGCCTTGGATGCTGCTGCCTCATACACTGCTGCTCCTGGGTTTTCTGTGGGTGCTGGCACTGCTGCTTCCTGGGGTGCTGGGTTCATCCGGCCTCTTGGCCACTACTGGAGTGGGCTGGAGCGTCTGAAGGTGCGTACATCGCTGGATGCCACACAGGTGGAGGGTACCTGGGTCAGTAAGGTGCCGTCAGGGTTCCTGGAGCTTCTGGTTTCAGGCACTGGTGTGGTTCCTGGAACCTCAGGTCGCACGAGCACCGCCAACAACACTGCCAGGGGCCCAGAGTCTTGGATGCCGCAGCCCCTGCTACGTGTAAGGGCAATTGTGTTGATGAGGCACTGCTGCTGGGGAGAGGGTGAGGACTGGATCATGAGCACTGCTGTTGTTTCTGGAGCCTCTGGTCTTGGGTCCCGCAGCGGCTCCTGGAGCCGCAGGTTGCAGGCACCACCCACCACTACCTGGGGAGAGAAGGGGGGAGGAGGCTGGAGTCATGAGTGCTGCTGCAGGTCCTGGAAGTCTCTGGTTTTGGGCCCCGGTGCATTCCCCTGGAACCTCCAGGTCACAGGCACCACCACCACTTCTGGGAGTATACTGGGGTCTTGATTACATGTCCCACTGCTGTGTGGGCTGGGGTTGGAGGCAGTGCTGCTGGAGGAGGGGATGGGGGCTGGGTCACAGGTATCATCCTGGTTCCTGGAGCTCTCTGGTCACAGGAACTGCAGTGTGGTTCCTGGAGATGCTGGGAGCATAGGATGCCTGCATTTGCTGGGGCCTCTGTTTCCGGGTGTTACTGTAGATCCTGGAGCCTCTGGTCACAGGCGTGGCTGCAGTTCCTGGGAGCCTCTTGTCTTGGGAGCTGCCTCCACAAAGTCCTAGTCCACCTGGGCTCAAATGTATATAGATGTATGCATCTCTGTAGGCATTCTAGGGTGCTGTGTAGAGAATCCTTGGGTGGTCTGTCGATGTCCTACTCCTTGTAACTTAGAGAGAAAAAGACATTAAGTGAACAACTCCGCCATGATGCTTGTCACTACTTTTTTTAATTTAATTAATTGAATTAATTTATTTATTTTATTTATTTTTAATTTTTTTGTTTATTGCAGTAACATCGGGTTTATAACATTGTATAAATTTCAGGTGTACATCATTATACTTCTCTATTTATGCATAGACTACATCATGTTCACCACCCAAATACTAACTACAACTCATCACCACACACTTGTGCTGAATTAACCTCTTTCGCCCCTCCTCCCTCTCCCCTTTCCCTCTGGCAACCAACCAATCCAATCTCTGTCTCTATGTGTTTGTTTGTTTATTTGTTATTATCTACCACTTAATGAGGGAAATCATGTACAGTATTTGACCTCTCGCTCTATTCTTCCAATTGATCATAGCGCCTTGAGGGGCAAATGTGTAGTCCCTAATGCTCCATCATGTATCATGATCCCTTGTCTCCATCAGCAAGAAATTGGGGTTCCAACTTTTTTAATGTGTTGGATTCAAATGGCTTTGTTTTCAGTTTTTTTCCTTATTCTTTTTCAATTCAAATGTGAGATATATTTCATGTCCTTATTTATTCTTTACTATAGCTTAAGTTATCATTTGTCCTAACTTCTTGGATTTCATTGCCGCCTATTTATCATTTGTTATATGAACGTTCCTTACATTATAGCTTGAGTGCATAAACACATCTACTTAGTCACTAATAAGTAGACGATTTCTTTATAAGTTATCTCCTCCTACATTCAGGATGAAAATTCATTAACCTTCAATTCTGAAGATAGCACTTCACAAAAATATCATCCAAATCACTGATGAACATATGGTTTCAAAGTCGAGTTAAAGGCTTGTGTATTAGTTTTCTATAGCTGTATTAAAAAATTACCTCAGACTTAGCCTCTGAAAACAAGACAAAATTATCATCTCACAGTTCTACAAGTCAGGAATTTGAGAGTGGTTTAGCTGAGCATGACTCTACTGGGTTGTCTGCTCAGTGTCACACCAAGTTGAAATTAAGGTGTTAGCCAGAACTGTGATTTTCGTCTAAGACTTTGTGTCCTTTTCCAGATGACTTGTTGGCAGAATTCAGTTTCTTGTAGTTGTAGCACTGAGACCCTTAGCTGCTAGAGACTTCTCTACACATGCCAGTTTGCTTGTCTTTGAGACCAGTAAGAGGGTATCTGTTACACTTCAGTCTTTTAAAGGGCTCACCTTGATTAGGTCTGGCCCACCTAGGAAACTCTGCCTTTTGATTAAATCAAACCCAACTGATGAGTGGCCCAACTATGGGAATGATATCTCGTCATATTTACAGATCTCAGCCACAGTCAAGAGGATGAGATTATACAGAGTGTTGACACTAGAGGGTGGAAATCTTGGGGGATGTTTTAGGATTGTCCCTAGCACAGCTTGCAGACAGGAGAAGACATTCAGGGACTTTTCCATTTTGTCTAATGGCTTTGCCCCAGAGATATGAAGCTGCGACACATCCAAGCTGGGACATGAGAAAAATTTAGTGAATACTTAGTCTATGCCAGATACTTTGCATACATTGCCTTATATTAATCTTCACAATAACCCTGTGAGGGCTGTTTATAATCTTTCCCAGGCTGCAGATGGAGAAACTGAAGCTAAGAGAGTTTAAGTAACTTGTTAAATGGAGTTTGATCCAAATGGCTTGTGTTATTTATCCGCCACCACACTGTCTCCTAGTATTAGTTTTGCTTTGTATATCATTTGCAGTTTTGTGTATGTGCAGTATCTATTCAGGTAATTTATTACAAATTTGTGACATTTTAAGTTTTTTTACATGCAACAATGGTACTGTAGTTATGGTTTTAAAAAGAGACATTCTAAAACATTAACAGATCAGGTTACATGCTTTCTCAGGTTTGCTTCAAAATCATTTGTGGGATCTGAGGAGTTGGAGAATGGGCGGGGGCTGTCAGTGAAACACAACTGGCCAGAAGTTGATAATTTTTGAAGCTGAATAATGGGTAACAGGGTTCATTTTACTATTCTGTCTACTTTTTTTTTTTTTTTAATTTCTATAGTGGATATTGAATATAGGCATACCTCGGAGATATTGCGGGTTTGGTTCCAGACCACAGCAATGAGGCGAATATTGCAATAAAGCAAGTCATACAAATTTTTTTGGCTTCCCAGTGCATATAAAAGTTGTGTTTAGGGGCTGGCCCGGTCACGTAGCAGTTAAGTTCCCGCGTTCCGCTTCGGCGGCCTGGGGTTTGCCGGTTTGGATCCTGGGCATGTACCTACTCACCACTCATCAAGCCATGCTGAGGCGGCGTCCCACATAGAACTAGAAGGACCTGCAACTAGGATATACAACTATGGACTGGGGCATGGGGAGAAAAAAAAAGAGAAAGATTGGCAGCAGATGTTAGCTCAGGGTCAATGAAAAAGTTATGTTTACACTATATGCTAGTCTATTAAGTGTGCAATAGCATTGTGTCTGGAAAACACACTGTACATACTCTTCATTAAAATATACTTTATTGCTAAAAATGCTAGCCATCATCTGAGCTCTTCAGCTTAGTCATAGTCTTTTTGCTGGTGGAGGATCTTGTAAAAACACGATACCTATGAAGCGCAATAAAGTGAAGAGCAATAAAATGAGGTATGCCTGTAATCCATTCATTCCTAGTTACAGTTCTAAATAAGAAAAAAAATACTGGGTAAAATTTTATTCCTTAAACAACATAATTTCTCTAATTTTAAAATCGTGAATTTTTATTGATTTTCATGGAACTATAAAACTGTTTATATAAGCATTTATTTTAGTTAAGTAGTGTTGCGTGAGTGGTTAAGAGCATGGACTCTGGAGCCCCAACCCTCTGGGTATAAATCTTAGTGTTGTGATACTTAATAGTTGTACGACCTTCTATAAGTTGTTGAACGCCTCTGTCCTCTCCGTGTTTTTTTCATTTGTAAAATGGCAATACTTGTTTCCTACGTTATACAGTTCTTGAGTATACTATGTAATGGATAGACATTGGGATAAGACAGTGAAGCATATACGCACACACAGGTGTTCATGTGTACTTTACGTCTATTCAAGTTTTCTTTTAAATAAGAAACTTAAGATAATTTTTTCCTTTTGCAATTAGAAGGTATTATATGTTCTTGTCATGCCTTTGAGCCTGTGCTTCTCAAACTAGTGTTTCTAAAAGTTTTTCCCTTTCCTAACACGTGAGTTACAGTGTTTTTCAGTGGGAGTGTTTTGGCATCTTGTGGGACAGTTCTGGTTTGGGACTGTCTTTCACATTGTGGAACATTTATGTTTATCTTCCTCTACCTACATTAAATACCAGTCTTGACTAGTCATTGTGACAACTATAAGCGCCTTGCACATTTTCAAATGTTGTCTAGAGGAACAGAATCATCCCTGTTTGGCAACCATGTGTCTATTCAAATTTGAATGGTGGTGCTGTAGACTACTTTAGAACACTACTTTTCTCAAAGCTCTGCCTATCGTGTGTGTTGAGATATCCAGGGTGAGAACCGATGCACTAAATTACTGACATTAGCACAGTGATTCAAGGTCTTGTGGAGGTTTTTGACTTTGGAAAACACGTAATCCTGTGATCTGTCCTGCTCTTATTGAATCAAAATATTGGATGTGTGGTGTGGAAGTAGCTATGTCTATATTTTGGAAAATTTCTCTTAGCAAGACTAATATCCCACCATTGTTTGAAAGATATCTATGAGCTTAACTATCTATAATTCTCTTTCTCGCAGGTGATAGAAATTGAAGATGCTTTCGGCCCATTAAGTGTCCAATAACCACCAAGTTGGTTTTAGATGAAGATGAAGAAACCAAAGAACCTTTAGTGCAGGTTCATAGAAATATGGTTATCAAATTGAAACCCCATCAAGTAGATGGTAAGAAACTCTTAGATGATTAAAGCATTTTTAGTTAAATTTTACCAAAATTTGGTGTCTCCTGTGTGCCTCATATTCTGCTAAGCACTGGAGGTACATTAGTGAGCAAAACAGACATGATCCCTGCCCTTATGGCATGCATAAGCAAATGAAGAAGAACAAAATTAAATGACTGCAAAGAAAATGAGTGTTATCAAAGGGGAAGTAAGTGCCACTTACAAATGGGTATACTTAGCAAGTGGATTTCACCTAGTCTGCAATGGTTGGCTAAGGGCCGCTGCAGGGTAGGGTGAGGTAGAGTTAGCTAGAAGTCTTCTTTAGGAAATGTTATTTCAACAATTTCAGGTATGTTTCTTAATAATATTTCTACCTTGGTATCAGAAAGATACCAAATTATCCCTGTCCTCTGCTTTGTTAGAGTGGAATCAGTAAGTCAGTTTTGAGTGTGTATGTGAATAAATTCATAAGGGAAGTTCTACAGCTCCTACTCCTTGGGTAGTGAGCCCCCTTTCTTGTTCAGTCTTGACTATTGAATAAAGGGAGAAATGATAAATTATCTCCTGTGTTTTTTTTCTGATTGATTCAGTAAATCCAAAAGTATGTTTAATAGGAATCTGTTCCCTCTTTGGATAAAGTTTCTGTTTTTGATTATTCTATGTCTCTGGCCCCTCCCAGGGGGTGGAGGAGGTCTGCTGTGATAGTTTAGATAAGATGAATGAAGCCGAGTCACCCTGTCGTGTGCTTGCATTCACTGTTTTTTTTCCTGGTAACCTTAGTGGGGGGAAAATCTCATTTACATTTGAGATTCTTTATCTCTGTTTTTTAAAATTCTATTTCTTAGAAGTTTTGGTTATGTTTTTGGTGTGTTTATGAAGGAAGATTTTTAACTTGGGCCTTTAAATTGAACTTAATGAAGCTGTCATTTTTAGGTGTTCAGTTTATGTGGGATTGCTGCTGTGAGTCTGTAAAAAAAACAAAGAAATCTCCAGGTTCGATGCATTCTCGCCCACTGCATGGGCCTTGGTAAGACTTTACAGGTAAGAACATGAAGGTATTCTGTTGTTGTGCGTTCATTAATTCAAGAATGTATGTTGGATTCTGGTCATGTCCCAGGCACAGTTGTAGGGGCTGGAGATCAAACAGTGAACAAGAATAACAAGATCTCTCCCTCAGGAAGCTTATATTCTGGTGGGGGAGAGAGATTTTGATCAAATAAAATAAGAAATATGTACCTTCAGATAACAGGTGTTAAGGGAGAACAGAGAGGGAGAGCATCTTTTAGGAGGTGATGTTTGAGCAGAGATCTTAAATGAAGTGAAAGAATGGGGTTACAGGCATAGCCAGTAAAACCGGCAAAGATTCTGAGGTGGAAATGTACTTTCTTTACACCTTCTTAACAGTCTGTGATCCTGTAGTGAGAACGTGAAATAGTTTTCACTATTAAAATACTGCATTTCTGAATGGCAGGAGTTCCAGCAGAGACGTGAAATTAGTGAATATATGTGTAATTTTAAACCATAAGATAATCATTATAGGTTCAGCAAGTCAGAAGACTCACTATAAAATGGAAAAGTACTCGAGAACGCGATTTTCTTCTAAATGGGCGGTGGTATCTTCTGAAAGACTGTAGGGACGTTCTCTGAAGACCAGGGACTTAGTTGCTGTTTTGGTGTGGTTACTTATAATATTCATATTATTATTATTATTGGTAATAGATTCATGGAGCTTTAGAGTTGGGAGCTAACTCCCTGTTTTTAGGTACTATATCTTTTTCCTTGTATTTTGCTTGGTTTGGAAATTGTGACCTTTGGTTGGTTGCTTTCTTGTTTAAAGCAAAAAACTCCTAACTATTAAATTGTAATATTGCTCGATTTATTAAGTTTTTTGCAGATATGTAAATGAAGATGGCAACTTAATTTGTTTTCTTGTAGGTGGTAAGTTTTCTTCATACAGTTCTTTTGTGTGACAAATTGGATTTCAGCACAGCTTTAGTGGTTTGTCCTCTTAATACTGCTTTGAATTGGATGAATGAATTTGAGAAGTGGCAAGAGGGATTAAAAGATGATGAGAAGCTTGAGGTATCATATTTTAAATGTTTTCTGTTATTAAAATAACTGCATGAAGTCTATACAGTAAAAGAAAAAGATTTTTAATTATCAATGATGCATATTTTAGTGGGGAATATTTAATATTCTTACATTTCTAATAGCTACCTTTAAAAATATTTTCCCACACAAGGTCTCTGAATTAGCCACTGTGAAACGTCCTCAGGAGAGAAGCTACATGCTGCAGAGGTGGCAAGAAGATGGTGGTGTTATGATCATAGGCTATGAGATGTACAGAAATCTTGCTCAAGGAAGGAATGTGAAGAGTAGGAAGCTTAAAGAAATATTTAACAAAGCTTTGGTTGATCCAGGTAAGACAGTAGCAGGCACAGAGATAAAGAAGCAAGTTGAATAAAAAATATGCTTATGTTTTATTTAATAAGTACTGATTGAACAGCTACTAAGTAGCTGGTTTTTGTTTCATTTATCCTTCGGATTTTTGCCTTCTTTTTGTTTCTTAGTATAATTTCATTAAGATGAAATCAGCCTTAATGTTGCCAGCTGTTCAGAATTCACTTGCTGAGTCTGAAAGTGTTTGAGGTTTTTAGGGGAGACCTTTGTAAACAATTAAAAAAGCATCCGGTGCCTGTGTCACAATCGCAGATTCTTCCAATTGTCTGAATATTAGATGATAAGAGCTCTCTCCATACTCTGAAAAGGTTTCTTTGCCATCTTTGAGTCATTCGAAGAATTGCTGTGTTTTTTTTTTTCTGTCTTTTCAAAGGTCGTCACTATGGAATGTTAGTATTTGCAGTACTGTCGATCCTTATGACAGTAATCCTCATGATGTGAGATCCAAATATTTGATTCTTATTTGCCACTTGGAAAAGCAGCAAGTTGTACTAACTGCAAAACTAATTAGTTTTAATTATTAACTTGTATTTATAATTTTTTTCCTTTTCAAACTATCTTGTCATATCTAATTACTTTAAGACACTGTTGAGGCTTTAGATGCGTATTGAGAAAGTAATTTTCACTGCCAAAATAACAGTATTCTTTAGAATCCCCAGCTTTGCCTCTTTTCTTTCTTTCTTTAACTTTTAAACTTTCATTTTTTTCAGCTTTATTGAGGTATAGTCGACAAAATTCTACGATACTTAAAGTGTACAATGTGATGGTTTGATATGCGTATACATTATGAAAGGATTCCCCCCTTCGAGTTCCACATTCATCAACACATATTTACCTTTTTTTTTAGCGTCTGTGAGAACATTTATGTTTTGCTCTTTTAGCAAATTCCAGTTGTACAATACAGTGTTATCAGCTATAGTCACCATGTTATACGTTAGATCCTCAGAGATTATTCATCTTATATTACTGAGAGTTTGTACCTTTTTGACTTTTTTTAGATAATGATGTAATTAACATGTACCAAAGTCACTTTGCCATTGTAAATCTAAGGTCTAATAGTAAATTTATCTTTTTCCTATGATTAAAATAGTTGTCTAGAAGTTCTGTGGTTGTTTTATCGTTGGAGAACTATAAGCTCGTGAATAGTATTGCAGCATATTTTTCACAAGGTTTCCTTGGAACAGTTTAAAACCACAGTTTGAGGGCCGGCCCCGTGGCTTAGCGGTATAAGCAAGGGCGCGCTTGCTGCTGGCGGCCCGGTTCGATCCCGGCGCACCAACGCACCGCTTCTCCAGCCACGCTGAGGCCAAGGTCCCACATACAGCAACTAGAAGAATGTGCAACTATGACATACAACTATCTACTGGGGCTTTGGGGGGAGGGAGGAGGATTGGCAATAGATGTTAGCTCAGAGCCGGTCTTCTCAGCAAAAAGAGGAGGATTAGCATGGATGTTAGCTCAGGGCTGATCTTCCTCACACACACACACACACACACACACACAAAACCCAAAAACCCACAGTTTGAGATGCTTAATGTGGTGATTTTTCTCAGGGAAATAAACAAAAAGAAACTAAAGCTCCTAATGTGAAGAGTAACATTTGTGATTTCCATGTAAATCATTTAGCTGCTTTTATAAAAACTTTTTATTTTGAAATAATTTTTGTTTACGGAAAAGTTGAAACAATAGTAAAGAAGACTCCCATATAAACCCTGCACCCTGATCTCCCACTGTTAAGAACTTACACTGCCATGGTAGATTTGTCAAAACTAAGAAGTTGATACATCGTTGGTATATTATTAGCTAAACTCTAAACTATATTGGAATTTCTCCAGTTTTTCTGTTAATGTCCTCATTCTGTTCCAGGAACCAATCCAGGGTACCACACCGCGCTTAATTGTCATGTCTCTGCAGTCTCCTCTGGTCTATGTCAGTTTCTCAGCCTTTCTTTATTTTTCATTATCTTGTCAGTCTTGAGGAATACTGTTTAAGTATCCTGTAGAATGTTCACTAGTCTGTTTGTTGTTTTTCTTGTGATTAGATTGGGGTTATAGAGTTGTTGAAAGAATATATCACAGGTGAATACCCTTCTCATCATATCATATCAGGGGTATATTAGATCCCCATGACATCACTGCTGATGTTAATTTTCATCCCTTGGTGAAGGTAGTGTTTGCCAGGTTTCTCTACTATAAGGTTACTAATTTCACCTGTCTCTATTCTTTGGCAGCAGGTCACTAAGGCTAGCCCACTCAAGTGGTAGAAGGGCAGAAATTAAGCTCCATCTTTTGTAGTGGGTGGTATCTCCACATAAAATTGGAATTTTTCTTTAAGAAAGATTTGTCCCTTCTACCTATTTATTGTAATCAGTCATTGATTTCTATCAGTATGAGACTAATCATCTATTATTAGCTTATGTTAGATTATAAACTAACACTATGTTATTTATTTTGTTGTTCAAATTGTTCCAGTTTGGCCATTGGGAGCTCAGATTGGTTCCTCTATCCTTGTGATATTCCATCCTTTTGTGGGTTTTCTTGAGCACTTCATCACTTTCTAGTACTATAAGATGCCCCAGGCTCATGTTATATTGCCCTGCCTCAGAATCGCCCATTTCAATAAGGAGCCATGGGTCCTTTTATTGAAAAATGGTGTTTCCGAACCAAGATCTGGGCACTGGGTGTATTCGTTGCTACTGGAGTGTCACTGCTTCCAGGGTCCTCTCAGCAGACAGAACGAGATGATATGTGTACAAAATACACAAATCTATCCGTGGGTCGGTTTATAAAAATATACTTGATTTCAGAATGATGTCTTCGACTCTAACTCAGTATAATTTTAGCCTTCTTCTTTTGTGAATCTGTTCCTTGCCTTTCTGAAAGTGAGACTCTTGGCTCTAGCCATCTACCATCCTTGTACTTATTTGTTCAGCCTCATTACACATGTAAGGTAGTTTCAGAATTGTTAACCTCTACCCCCGTGAGAAACAAATTTACCAACCAGCATACAGTGTTTGTGTATGATTGCTTTTGTCTATAGCTTTATAATTTCCAGTTAAAACATCATTTCCTAAAGTTACGAAGGTCAGTTCCTTTATTTCATTGTTTGGATACGTTAAAGTTTATTCTTTGTAATGTAGAGTTTAACTGGTTTTGACAAACGAATAGAGTCATCTATGTATAACCTCATTACTATAATTGGTTTTTCTTTCGTTTCTTTCATAACACAATTAATTTAATTACTTTAAGTCATTCTAAGCATTTATTCATTGTGGTAACTTGAGAGTTAATCTGCAGTTTCCCACATTTTAAGCTAATGACTAGAGCTTATTGGGGGAAAATACACATAACATAAAATTCATTTAGCCATTTTGAAGTGTACAATTCTGTAACATTTAGTATATTCACAATGTTGTGTAACCGTCACGACCATTCCATTGAATCCCACCGCATTTCCCAATTGTTAGGTTGTCTTTTTGTTTTGTTCATGGTTTCCTTTGCTGTGCAGAAGCTTTTTAGTTTGATGTAGTCCCATTTGTTTATTTTTTCTGTTGTTTCTCTTGCCCGGTCAGACATGGTGCTTGAAAATATGTTGCCAAGACCGATGTCGAAGAGCCGCATTTCTGCCTATGTTTTCTTCTAGAAGTTTCATAGTTTCAGGTCGTACATTCAAGTGTTTAATCCATTTGGAGTTAAGTTTTGTGTATGGTGTAAGGTAAGGGTCTACTTTCATTTTTTTGCATGTGGCTATCCAGGTTTCCCAACACCATTTGTTGAAGAGACTTTCTTTTCCCCATTGTATGTTCTTGGCTCCTTTGTCAAAGATTAGCTGTCCATAGATGTGTGGGTTTATTTCTGGGCTTTCGGTTCTATTCCATTGATCTGTGTGTCTGTTTTTGTGCCAGTACCATGCTGTTTTGGTTACTACAGCTTTGCAGTATATTTTGAAATCAGGGAGTGTGATACCTCCAGCTTTGTTCTTTTTTCTCAGGATTCCTTTAGCTATTCGGGGTCTTTTGTTGGTCCATATAAATTTTAGGATTCTTTGTTCTATTTCTGTGAAAAATGTTGTTGATACTTTGATAGGGATTGCATTGAATCTATAGATGGCTTTAGGAAGTATGGACATCTTAACTATGTTAATTCTTCCAATCCAAGAGCACGGAGTATCTTTCCATTTCTTTGTGTCTTCTTCAATTTCTTTCAGCAGTGTTTTATAGTTTTCCCTGTACAGCTCTTTCACCTCTTTGGTTAAGTTTATTCCTAGGTATTTTATTCTTTTTGTTGCACTTGTAAATGGGATGGTCTTCTTAATTTCTCTTTCTGCTACTTCATTGTTAGTGTATAGAAATGCAACTGATTTTTGTATGTTGATTTTGTATCCTGCAACTTTACCGTATTCATTTATTAATTCTAAAAGTTTTCTGGTGGATCTCTTTAGGGTTTTCTATATATAAAATCATGTCATCTGCAAATAGAGTTTCACTTCTTCCTTTCCAATTTGGATCCCTTTTATTTCTTTCTCTTGCCTGATTTCTCTGGCTAGGACTTCCAGTACTATGTTAAGTAGGAGTGGTGACAGGGGGCGACCTTGTTTGGTTCCTGTTCTTAGAGGGATAGCTTTCAGTTTTTCACCATTGAGGATGATATTAGCTGTGGGTCCACCGCATTTCCACCACCTTAAAAACACACTCTGTACCCATTAGCAGTCACTCCCAAATGCAGCCTCCCTCCATCTCCTGGAAACCACCAGTCTGCTTTCTGTCTTAATGGATTTGCCTATCCTGGACATTTCATGAAAATATTTCTGGGCATCTTATAAGAATGGAATCATATAATATCTGGCTTCTGTCACTTAGCATAATGTTTTCAAGGTTTATCCACGTTGTAGCATGTATCAGTACTTTACTCCTACACACACACACACACACACACACACACACACACTAATTCAAGCTACTGTTTGATTTAAACAGTAAGATAGACCTGACTACGTAATTATATAAAAATAATGACAAATTTCCGTAGTGTATTGAACCATTTCAGCCAGGCTTGAATTTTTGAACAGGAGAACTTTTTCTCCAAGCTTCTCGCTAAATCCCTTTCTTCTAGTCTCCAGAGTCTCATGGCTGCACTCTCCCTGTCAACGCTCTCTAAAATGATTTCTAAGTAGAGGTATTTTCAAACTGTACCACCTCCTTTATATATTGTTGGAATGAGGTTTTCTAGAAAATGTATTTCCAAATTAATTAAAATTTATTCCTTTTAAACAGTAAAGATTTTAAAACTTTTTATGTTAGACAATGTTACCTACATTCCTATCTTAGTGAACAGAATATGAATAACATTATATAACTGTTTTGTTGACTCAGGGTTATTAGTGAGTATATTCACATTCATTCTTGCTTCCTACTTCTCTTCCCTCAGATATCCTTACTAAGGATAGGGATCCCTCTCCTTCCGTTGCCGTGCTAATAAATAGTTGTTTTTAAGTTAAATTGTAAAAGCAATATATGTTCTTAAGCAAAATACAAACAGAAGAAAAAGGTTTATATTGAAAAGTAAAAGTTCCCTTCCTCCCTGTCCCACTGTTTTATGTATATCCTTCCAGAAATGTTTTGTGCTTAGGCAAGCATGTATTTGATTATTTTTTATTGAGATATAATTAACATATTATATTAGTTTCTGGGGTACAACATAGTGATTCGATCTATGTATATGTTGCAGAATGATCACCACAATAAGTCTAGTTAACATCCATCAGCACACACAGTTACAGATTTTTTTCTTGTGATTAGACCTTAAGATTTACTACCTTAGCAACTGTAAGTATACAATACAGTATTGTTAACTGTAGTTACCACACTGTACATTACATTCCCAGGACTTATTTATCTTATAAATGGAAGTTTGTATCTTTTGACCACCTTCATCCGTTTTGCCCAGCCCACACCCCCTGCATCTGGCAATCACCAGTCTGTTCTCGGTATCGATGAGTTTGTTTTTTGTCTTTTGTTTTTGATTCCATGTAAGTGAGATCATACAGTATTTATCTGTATTTGTCTGGCTTATGTCACTAGGCATAATGCCCTTAAGGTACATTCATGTTGTCACAAATGGCAGGAATTCCTTCTTTTTTATGGCTGAATAATATTCCATTGTATGTATACTCCACATTTTCTTTATCCATTCAGTCATCGATGGACACTGAGGTCGTTTGCATGCCTTTGCAATTGTAAGTAATGCTGCAGTGAACATTGGAGTACAGATATCTCTTTGAGATAATTATTTCTGCTTTCCTTTGGCTATATACCCAGAAGTGGAATTGCTGGATCATATGGTAGTTCTAGTTTTAACTTTTGAGGAACCTCCATACTGTTTTCCATAGTGGCTGCACCAATTTACATCCTCCCCAGCAGTGCACAAGGCTTCCCTTCTCTCCACATTTTCATCAACACTTAATCTCTTGTCTTTTTGATAGAAGCCATTCCAAGAAATGTGAGGTGACATCTCATTGTGGTTTTGATTTGCATTTTCCTGATGATTAATGATGTTGAGGACCCTCTCATATACCTGTTGGCCATTTGTATGTCTTCTTTGTAAAAATGTTTATTCAGATCGTCTGCTCATTTTTTAATCAGCTTTTTTCCAAGCATGTTCTTTTGAGGGTGGAAGGAAGACTGGCGCTGAGCTAACGCTCTGTTGCCAGTCTTCCTCTATTTTGTATGTGGGACGCTGCCACAGCGTGCCCTGATGAGTGGTGTGTAGGTCCCTGTCCGGGATCTGAACCAGCAAACCCCAGACGCTGACGCGGAGCCCACAAACTTAACCACTACACCACTGGGCTGGTCCCCAAGCATGTATTTTATATTGCAACATTTGAGGTTCCCAAGGCCACCGTCAGGGTCCGTAATTCACTAGGACTCACAGAACTCAGAAAAGCTGTTATACTCATGGCTATAGTTTATTACAGTGAAAGGATACAAATTAAGATCAGCAACAGGAAAAGACACATAGGGCAGGCTCCAGCAGAGTTCCAAGCCCAATCTGTCAGTGGAATGATGCAAACAACACTTACTTCTCCCAGCAATGATGTGTGACAGTACTCATGGAGTACTGCCAACCAGACACGCTCATCGGAGCCTTGCCGTCTAGACTTTGGGCTTGGTCACGTAGACGTGATTGACCACCCATGTGGGTGTTCCTAGTCTCTAGCTCCTCCAGAGATGGAGAAGATGCCACATGGCCCAAAGTCGTCCCCCGCCCCCCTCACATTGTTAGCATAGACTATCTGGTGTGTCCCAAGCCATCCAGGCAAACAAAGACATTCTTATCAGGCAGAGCATTCCAAGGGTTTAGAGGTTACTTCCCAGGAGCTGGAGGCAAAGGCCAAACCTTTTTTTTTTTTTTTTTTTTTTTAGCTTATTTATTGCAGTAACATTGGTTTATAACATTGCAAAAATTTCAGGTGTACATCATTGTACTTCTATTTCTGCATGGACTACATCATGTTCACCACCAAAATACTAATTACAACCCATCACCACACACATGCACCGAATTATCCCTTTCCCCTCCTCCCTCCCCCTTCCCCTCTGGTAACCACCAATCCAATCTCTGTCCCTATGTGTTTGTTTATTGTTGTTATTATCTACTACTTAATGAAGGAAATCATACGGTATTTGGCCTTCTCCCTCTGACTTATTTCACTTTGCATTATACCCTCAATGTCCATCCATGTTGTCACAAATGGCTGGATTTCGCCGTTTCTTATGGCTGAGTAGTATTCCATTGTGTATATATACCACAGCTTCTTTATCCATTCGTCCCTTGATGGGCACTTAGGTTGCTTCCAAGTCTTGGCTATTGTGAATAAGGCTGCAATGAACACAGGGGTGCATGTACCTTTGCAAATTGGTGTTCTCAAGTTCTTTGGATAAATACCCAACAGTGGAATAGCTGGATCATATGGTAGTTCTATCGTTGATTTTTTGAGGAATCTCCATACTGTTTTCCATAGTGGCTGCACCAGTTTGCACTCCCACCAGCAGTGTATGAGAGTTCCCTTCTCTCCACATCCTCTCCAACACATGTTGTTTCCTGTCTTGTTAATTATAGCCATTCTGACGGGCGTGAGGTGATATCTCATTGTAGTTTTGATTTGCATTTCCCTGATAGTTAGTGATTTTGAACATCTTTTCATGTGTCTGTTGGCCATCTGTATATCTTCTTTGGAGAAATGTCTGTTCAGGTTTTTGCCCATTTTTTAATTGGGTTGGTAGTTTTTTGTTGTTGAGATGCATGAGTTCTTTATATATTTTGGAGATTAAGCCCTTATCAGAAGTATGGTTTGCAAATATCTTCTCCCAATTGTTAGGTTGTCTTTTCTGCTCTGTTGATGGTTTCCTTTGCTGTGCAGAAGCTTTTAGTTTGATGTAGTCCCATTTGTTTATTTTTCTATTGTTTCTCTTGCCCGGTCAGATGTGGTGTTTGAAAAGATGTTGCTAAGACCGATGTCGAAGAGCGTACTGCCTATGTTTTCTTCTAGAACTTTCACAGTTTCAGGTCTTACATTCAAGTCTTTAATCCATTTGGAGTTAATTTTTGTGTATGGTGTAAGGTAAGGATCTACTTTCATTTTTTTGCATATGGCTATCCAGTTTTCCCAACACCATTTGTTGAAGAGACCTTCTTTTCCCCATTGTATGTTCTTGGCTCCTTTGTCAAAGATTAGCTGTCCATAGATGTGTGGGTTTATTTCTGGGCTTTCGATTCTATTCCATTGATCTGTGTGTCTGTTTTTGTGCCAGTACCATGCTGTTTTGGTTACTATAGCTTTGTAGTATATTTTGATATCAGGGAGTGTGATACCTCCAGCTTTGTTCTTTTTCTCAGGATTCCTTTAGCTATTCGGGTCTTTTGTTGTTCCATATGAATTTTAGGATTCTTTGTTCTATTTCTGTGAAAAATGTTGTTGGAACTTTGATAGGGATTGCATTGAATCTATAGATGGCTTTAGGAAGTATGGACATCTTAACTATGTTAATTCTTCCAATCCAAGAGCACGGAATATCTTTCCATTTCTTTGTGTCTTCTTCAATTTCTTTCAGAAATGTTTTATAGTTTTCGTGTACAGATCTTTCACCTCTTTGGTTAAGTTTATTCCTAGGTATTTAATTCTTTTGTTGCAATTGTAAATGGGATGGTATTCTTAATTTCTCTTTCTGCTACTTCGTTGTTAGTGTACAGAAATGCAACTGATTTTTGTATGTTGATTTTGTATCCTGCAACTTTACCATATTCGTTTATTACTTCTAAAAGTTTTCTGGTGGATTCTTTAGGTGTTTCTATATATAAAATCATGTCATCTGCAAATAGTGACAGTTTCACTTCTTCCTTTCCAATTTGGATCCCTTTTATTTCTTTCTCTTGCCTGATTGCTCTGGCTAGGACTTCCAATACTATGTTAAATAGGAGTGGTGACAGTGGGCATCCTTGTCTGGTTCCTGTTCTTAGAGGGATAGCTTTCAGTTTTTCACCATTGAGGATGATATTAGCTGTGGGTTTTTCATATATGGTCTTTATTATGTTGAGGTACTTTCCTTCTATACCCATTTTATTCAGAGTTTTTATCATAAATGGATGCTGGATCTTGTCAAATGCTTTCTCTGCATCTATTGAGATGATCATGTGATTTTTGTTCTTCATTTTATTAATGTGGTGTATTACGTTGATTGATTTGCGAATGTTAAACCATCCCTGCATCCCTGGAATAAATCCCACTTGATCATGGTGTATAATCTTTAACGTATTGTTGTATGCGATTTGCTAGTATTTTGTTGAGGATTTTCGCATCGATGTTCATCAGTGATATTGGCCTGTAATTTTCTTTTTTTGTGTTGTCCTTGTCTGGTTTTGGTATCAGGGTAATGTCAGCTTCGTAGAATGAGTTAGGGAGCTTCCCCCCCTCCTCAATTTTTTTGGAAGAGTTTGAGAAGGATAGGTATTAAGTCTTCTTTGAATGTTTGGTAGAATTCACCAGGGAAGCCGTCTGGTCCTGGACTTTTATTTTTGGGGAGGTTTTTGATTACTGTTTCGATCTCCTTACTGGTGATTGGTCTATTCAAATTCTCCACTTCTTCTTGATCCAGTTTTGGAAGGTTGTATGATTCTAAGAATTTATCCATTTCTTCCAGATTGTCGAATTGGTTGGCATATAGTTTTTCATGGTATTCTCTTATAATCTTTTGTATTTCTGAGGTGTCTGTTGTAACCTCTCCTCTTTCATTTCTGATTTTACTTATTTGTAAGGCCAAACCTTTCTTTGGGCAGGGTTAATCCCTGTACTTCACTGCATACATGTATACATAGATGAAATTGCCTTGTTTGAGGTGGTTGTTCAAATACAGATGGGATCATAATACAGGTTCTGTAACTTGCTTTTTTTGTTTAATAATATATTTGGCATATCTTTCAAGGTTAATACATAGAGACCTACATCATTAATTTTAGTTCTGCAACATACCGTTATACCGTAGTTTTATTAACCCCCTTTGACAAGCTTTTAGGTTGTTTCCAGTTTTCCGTCATAATAAACAGTGCTTCAGAGAATGTGTGTCTTTGAGTACTTGTGGAAGTACGTCTTCAGAATAAATGCCCAGAAATTGAAATATGGGTCAGAGGGTGCACACATTTTACATTTTAATAGATATTGTGAAATTGTCTTCCAAAGTGTCTGATCCTAATTTAGACTCCCACAAAGAGTTTGTGAGAGTACCTGTTGCACCATACCTTCATGAACGCTGAATATTAGGTCATGGAAATCATTTAAGTCACTCGTGTAAAAGGCAGTTTTTGACTTTAGAAAACTTTTTGGGATTCATAATAAATAATATGCAGTCTTTTAATACAAAACTAGATACAGATTTTAGTTTTTAGAAAGTATATTAGCAATTAAAAAATATGTCTTACTATTTGTGTAGCCCCGTCTGAATACTAACTAAATAGCAAGTGTATTATTTGATCAATTATACTGAAGCAGTTACTTTCGAAATCATGTAGAAGATGAATTTTCTCTAATGCCTAACAGATGGGGGGCAATTTGACAACTGCTATTGTTGGAATCAATATTTAATATTTGTGTGTGTTGACCAGCAAACAAATTCATGATATGGGATTCTTTAGCAAATAATAACGTATGTTATTTTAATAAAATAAGTGTACGTGATTTCTTTTGAAAGAGTCCCTCTCAGTTGTGAGATCTTTACAGCTTGGAAAGTGTTCTTCCCACCCCCATACCCATGTAACAATCAGTTTCGCTTGTCCTTTACCAGTTAAAATTTTCCCCAGCAATGAGTATTCGTTATTTGGAATAAGTTAAATGGGAAATACTGCACGGTCTATTGTGATTTATATATTATTTCTTAAAACCTAACCTTTGAAATTTGTCTTTTAGTGTATATGTGAATTGCTCTTTATCTTAGGTGATAGTTTTAACTTGATACACTAGTGCTGAAATATAGCTTTAGATACTGTTTTTCATTTATAAAAGATATTTGTTTTTTCACATACCCCAGATCTGTTGGGAGATCTTTTCACCCTTGTGATTATTATTTTTTTCTATAAATGTTTATTGCAGCTTTATATTTTATTTTATTTTATTTTTTTTGAGGAAGATTGGCCCTAAGCCAACATCCGCCAATCCTCTTCTTTTTGCTGAGGAAGACCGGCCCTGGGCTAACATCTGTGCCCATCCTCCTCCACTTTATATGGGACGCCTCCACAGCACGGCCCGACAAGCGGTGCGATGGTGCGCGCCCGGGGTTCCCAACCCGCGACCCCCGGGCAGCCGCAGTGGAGCGTGTGCACTCAGCCGCTTGCGCCACCCGGCCGGCCCCCACCCTTGTGATTATTTTTTTTATTTTTTATTTTTTAATTTTTTGTTTATTGCAGTAACATTGGTTTATAACATTGTAAAAGTTTCAGGTGTACGCCATTGTACTTCTATTTCTGCATAGATTACATCATGTTCACCACCAAATTACTAATTACAAGTGATTATTTTTGTTGTTGCCTGTTTTTGTTCTCTAATTCAGAGGACCATAAGTACCGTGTGTAATAGTACTTTAATACTCCATTGTTGGAATATAATTAGTACTAGTTAGTGTCACATTCACCAAATACAGCAGCAGATAAAATGACTATTCTTAGAAGGATGTTGTTTTATCTTCCCACAAGAGCAGCACTGTAAAAGGATTAACTTTATTTACTTAAATGGGTTACATTTTCAGTTTTATTATCTATTAATTAAATGTTTTTCTATATGTTTTTATAGGCCCTGACTTTGTTGTCTGTGATGAAGGCCATATTCTAAAAAATGAAGCATCTGCTGTTTCAAAAGCTATGAATTCTATACGATCAAGGAGGAGGATTATTTTGACAGGAACACCACTTCAGAATAACCTAATTGAGTGTGAGTCAATATCTGCAATATGCTGTAGAGTATTGGCATTGCCTCGGATATATTTTTGCCACTTTGCCATTTGCCTTTCTTCTGTTTACTCGAATGTAGTCTGTGACCATGATCTACATAGGTTCATCTTAGTCTACTGTGAAAGAATACTATACATTTCAAGTGGAATGCTTTATAAATATGAATGGTAAACCACAGTCAAGAGGTATGCCATTGTGAGTGTTCGAATATAAATATAGAATTTGAAATACATAAAAATATCAGAAGTCTTAATGATTGCTTTAAAAGTGCAGATGCATTTGTGACCATTTAGGAGATGTAACAAAATACGTCCAGTTTGGGGGGTGGTACTGATGGGAAATTGAAAAGAAATGCCAAGTGTGAATGTTTTAGGAAGGTGGAAATGGGAGAAGGAGAGCCGTGTTGACTCCGTGTCAGGATGGAGTTTGCTGAGGCTGAGGACAGATGATGTGAACCCAGGGAAGTGACTTGTGAATGTCCCTCATTTTCATGTGTGTGTGGTGACTCTAAAGAGGGAACATGAGTTATTCAGCAAATACCAAATTGAAATTTGCTGTCATAGTCCATTGTAATAGCTTTTTGTTATTTTTATGTTATTTCTATTCCTTTTGTGTATTTATAGTAACTTAATGGTTTTCTATTTTATTATTCGTAATACTAGTTATTTCACTTTAGCCTATAGTTTACCTTTATTTTTATCTGTTCCAGTTTCCCCCTTTCCTGTTACCCCATTTATAGAAATGCTGTTTCACATTGTGGTCTTACATAGTATAGGGCAACTGGTAATTCTGTTAAGGACTTCTGGGACTAAATCAGTTAGTATAAAATTTGATATAGTAGCTTATTGCCCGGTTTTATTGTTTTGATTCAGTATCTATGTTTTTTGCACGAGATACCCTTGCTGACCATTAGATCATGGTTAGAATTACAGAATACTTGTTTTACACTTCATATCTATTGTAAAGAATAGTGAGTTAGAATAAAATGTTCTTAGTTTTTTTTTTAAACATTCATGTCTAGAATTTAGGGATGGTTTTTATTTGAACTTCTCACGTGGTTTGGGTAATCCAGTTCTAGATCAGACTTACAACCAATATTTAGTCTGCATTCAGTTGGGTGTTCTTTCTTTGTAGCTTAATTCTAATGCCTCCATGGCGTTTTTGACGTGAGCATTTTATCAGAGAAGTTTTCTGAGTCCTTTCAGCCATTATTGTTGTTAACGAACTAATGTCTTCTCTCTTAGATCATTGCATGGTTAACTTTATCAAGGAAAATTTGCTTGGATCCATTAAGGAGTTCAGGAATCGATTTATAAATCCAATCCAAAATGGTCAGTGTGCAGATTCTACCATGGTAGATGTCAGAGTGATGAAAAAACGTGCTCACATTCTCTATGAAATGTTAGCTGGATGTGTTCAGGTACAAATACATTCCATAATAATACAATATTGTTACTTTGTTATATTTCCATCCCTAATTCTGAATTTAAACTTTAGTTATTTTGTGTTTTCTTTCCTCCCTTTTCAGTATACAGTTTTACAGTTAAATCTCCTTGCATTGTCTTCAAAAGCTTATGCAACAGTGAACTTTTAAAAAAAGTTCCACCGAGAAGTTTAGAATGTAATTAATTAATTCACTTGCCAAATATATACTTTTATATTTTAATATGTTAATGTTTAGATTCTTCGTCCTTAAGAGAGGGAGTACGTAAAAGGAACACAGCTATTATGATTAAGAAACTCCTACGCTCACCCTAATTCTGTAGTATTTTAAACCTCACTTAGTTGAAATGGTTGTAGGAAAGGCAATTATGAATTATGAGAGGAGCCATTTTTCAGGTAATCCTGAAGAAACAGTTTTATTACTTTCTTTATAATTTTTTATTTATTTATTTTTTCCCCCAAAGCCCCAGTAGATAGTTGTATGTCATAGCTGCACATCCTTCTAGTTGCTGTATGTGGGACGCAGCCTCAGCATGGCCGCAGAAGCGGTGCGTCGGTGCACGCCCGGGATCCGAACCCGGGCCGCCAGTAGCGGAGCACACGCACTTAACCACTAAGCCACGGGGCCGGCCCAGTTTTATTACTTTCAAGTACATACAATAACCTGAATGGTCTAATAGTGTTGTTTACATGTGCATCTTCAGTGAACCTGTATTAATAAGTAGATAAGTATGTAGACACTGAGCCAGCAGTTAATAGATCTCAAGATCCACACTTGTTTCCTTCAGACACTAGGTACTAATGGTAGCCACAAAGGTGTTGTCACAAATGAGATACACTATCCTTCTGGCTGGGTATAGTACCTTCATATAAGGCAAAGTCATCCTGTTTGTTCAGGCTGGCCCCGGGTGCTTACAGCAAATACTCTGTTTCTGTATTGCTGCTACTCCTAGGCAACATTTGTCTGCTTTAGGTGGTCCTTTGTATCTAGCACATTAGTGTTCTTTCTTTCCTATTTCTGTAGTTAAATGGTTTCAGGAGTGCTGATACACGGCTTACTTTCTCAATTGGCAAACATCCCCCCTGAAGTTGTGTGTTATCCTGTGGCATATTGGCACATCTTACCCAAAGGGCAGTCCAGACTGCATCCGACTTTGATTCATCAGTTTTACTATATGATTAAAGCAAGTCTTTTTGCTAGCACTACCTGCTAGATCTCCTCGCCACCTTTTTTTCTTTTCTTTTTTCTATATAGAAGAGATCATTTGAAACACTAAATTGTTCACTTGGTTATATGACCACTTCAGTTTAAAACCGACCTGGTGTGTTGCAATGTCTTTTTACCAGTGCAACCTATTGTGTGGTCGTAATGAACTACATTAACTGTCATCATATGGGTATCATTGGGTGACTAAAGAGGGTAAATATGTTTAAGAAAATGTTTTCTTATATGTTTGGTACCTACTAATTTACGTGTATCTTTTAGTTGCAAACAATGATAATTCTTAGAGCAGTAAATTCCTGTCATATATGTAGGTTAACTAATTTTCATTTTCTCTCTTGTTAATTACAGAGGAAAGACTATACAGCATTAACAAAGTTCTTGCCTCCAAAACATGAGTATGTGTTAGCTGTGAGAATGACTCCTATTCAGTGCAAGCTCTATCAGTACTACCTAGATCACTTAACAGGTAACAGATACACTTAGTTTATTGTTTTGTCTTCTCTCTAAAAACATTCTTTTTCTGAAGTATGCTGTCTTGGTCATTTTACCATGTCAGTTGTTCTTTTTCAATTTTGCTTTTGAATAAAATAGGTATGCTTATGTTGTAAAAGGAGAAAATATATTTTTTTAAATTTTTTGTTTATTGCAGTAACATTGGTTTATAACATTGTATAAATTTCAGGTGTACATCATTATACTTCTATTTCTGCATAGATTACATCATGTACACCACCCAAATACTAATTACAACCCATCACCACACACATGTGCCGAATTATCCCTTTCGCCTCTCCTCCCTCCCTCCCCCTCCCCTCTGGTAACCACCAATCCAATCTCTGTCTCTATGTGTTTGTTTGTTGTTGCTATTATCTACTATTTAATGAGGGAAATCATACGGTATCTATTTCTGTTTTTATGTCTGTTAATAATTGCTTTATATATTTAGGTGCACCTACATTCGGTGCGTAGATATTTACAAGTGTTATATCCTCTTGTTGGATTGTGCCCTTGATCATTATGTAATGACCTTCTTGGTCTCTTTTTACAGTTTTTGTTTTAAAGTCTATTTTGTCTGGTATACCGAGTACTGCTACCCCAGCTTTCTTTTCATTGCCATTTGCGTGGAGTATCTTTTTCCATCCCTTCACTTTCAGTTTGTGAGTGTCTTTAGGTCTGAAGTGTGTCTCTTGTATGCAGCATATGTATGGGTCTTGTTTTTTTCTCCAGTCAGCCACCCTATGCCTTTTACTTGGAGCATTTAGTCCGTTGATGTTTAAAGTAGCTATTGATAAGTATGTACTTACTGCCATTTTTTAAGTTTTTTTTTCTCAGTGTTTTAGTAGTCCTTCTCTGTTCCTTCCTTCTTCTATACAGAATTGATGGTCTCTTTAGTTTGACCTGTGTCTGAAAGCTCTACTCTTTACCTCCCTTCCTCCCTCATTTTATGTTTTTGGTATCATATCTAACCTCTCTTTTGTACATTTGTATCCATTACCCTCTTATCATGGAAATAGATAATTTTTCCTATTTGTGGTCTTCTCTTTTCCCCTTAAATCAGTCCCTTTAACATTTCTTGAGCACTGTTTTCTTGGTGACAAACTCCTTTAATTTTTGCTTGTCTCGGAAATTTTTGATCTTTCCTTCCATTTTGAATGATTGATAACCTTGCTGGGTAGAGTATTCTTGGCTGTAAGTTTTTTCCTTTTAGCACTTTAAATATATCATGCCACTGTCTTCTAGCCTGTAAGGTTTCTGCTGAGAAGTCAGCTGATAGCCTTATGGGGTTTCCTTTGTATGTAACTTGACTTTCTCTTGCGGCTTTTAGGATTCTCTCTTTATCTTTAACTGTGGACATTTTGATTCTGATGTGTCTTTGTGTGGGGCTCTTTGGGTTTATCTTGTGTGGGGCTCTCTGTGCTTCCTCTACGTGGATGTCCGTTTCCTTCCTTAGGTTAGGGAAGTTTTCATCTATTATTTCTTGAAATAAATTCTCTGCCCATTTGTCTCGCTCTTCTCCTTCCGGCACACCTATAACACGGATGTTACTGCGCTTGATGTTGTCCCAGAGGTCCCTTAGACTGTCCTCACTCTTTGTAATTCTTTTCTCTTTTACCTGTTCAGCTTGGGTTATTTCTTCTAGTCTTTCATCCAGCTCGCAGATCCGTTCTTCTGTATCCTCTACTCTGCTTTTAAGTCACGTTAGTGAACTTTTCATTTCCAGTATTGTATTCTTCATTTATGATAGGTTCTTTTTTATATCTTCCATTTCTTTGTTGACATTCTCACTGAGTTCATCTATTCTTCTCCCCAGATCAGTGAGCATCCTTAACACTCTTTGTTTGAACTCTCTGTCGGATAGGTTGCTCGTTTCTGTTTCACTTAGTTCCTTTTCTGGGGTTTTGTCCTGTTCCCTTACTTAGAATGTATTCCTTTGCCTCCTCATTTTGCCTGTTTCCCTGTGCTTGTGTCTACGTATTAGGTAGGTCAGCTACGTCTCCTGCTCTTGGATAGGTGACCTTATGTAAGTGATGCCTTAGGAGGTCTGCAGTGTACTTCCCTCAGTTCTCAATCTTCCAGGGGTGACCCCTATGTGTCCTACGTGTGTCCTTCTGTTGTGGCCTGTTTGCTCTCCCTGTAGGCGCCCAGGGAGGCCGAGTTATGCTCCTGGCCTTCTGTTGTAATTCTCAGCTGCTAGTAGTTGTTGTCGGCCCTTCAGTCTCTTTATCAGGTGTGTGGAGCCTCAGCACAGTTGGCTCCAAGTTCTAATACCACATTTGTGTTGCAGTATTTCTTTTAAGTGAGTAGGTCCCCAGCGTGGCAGGTTGTTAGGGTCAAGGCCTTACACTTGCTATAAGCCTCCAGCCTTTAGGTCTCTTGTCAGCTCTCTGAGGATTACAGCTGGGTGGTTTTGGCCTCAGGCACGGGAGCACCCAATTGTTTCAGGCTTTGGAAGGTGGGGCAAACCCCCTATGTGGGTCTTTGAGAAGCACAAGTCTTCTGCAGCTGACAAGCCCTGCCGCCCTCAGGTCCACACATAGTCAACAAAGTCGTGCCCCGTGTTCGCGCCCTGACCTCCCGATGCGGACCCAATCTCTCCACTGCGGGAGCCCCACACACTCCACCACCGCCCCACACTCTCCACCTGCTCCTTGTGGACGCCCTGCCCCACTGAAGTCGGCTCAGTTGCCAGGCTGCAGAGAATCCAGTCACCAATCTATGCAGGCCCACAAGTTGCCTGAGGGCTTGTTGTTGGGTGGGGCCAGTCTCTAGGGTTGACTGCCTGCCCTGACTGAGCTGGATTAAATCGGTGCTCTATTGGGTGGGGCAAACCCTGGGCTAGCAGGCCTCAGGGAGAACTCCAATGGCGTCTGTGTCAGCACACCCACACCGGGCCACAACAATGGCCGCCACCAGTGTCTCAGTCCCTGGAGAGGTTTCACCTCTCACCGAGATGCACTCAGGGCCTATTAGGTGAGTCTTTTTTCACCAAAGCACTGTGCACCTTTCTTTCTGGTGATTTTAGGTAGCTTTCTGAAACGGGTGAGTTTGTGCATGGGCCCTTTATGAGCCGGTTCTAATTTCTTTGTAAACCAGCTTTTCGGGGGGTACTCCCCCATGTTTTAGTAGCAGGCAAAGTCAGATATTACGCCACTCGTCTCGATTGTGCTGGGTCCCCCACAGCGTGGTGAGTCCCTGGCTCAGGGCCCCGCTCCTCCAGGGAGGGCTGCAGACATGTGGGCTGCTCCCGGCCGGCCATGAGGCGCTGTGGCTTGTGAAGGTGGTGTTTTTCTTCTCCAGAAGGGAGTTTCTGCCTCTTCTACCTCAATTAGGATTGTCATTTGTTGCAGGAGTTCCTCTTATCCAGTTTTCAGTTCTGTTTCACGGGTAATTTTTCCACCAGTAGTTGTAAATTGGCTGTGTCCGTGGGAGGAGGTGAGTTCAGAGTCTGCCTATGCCGCCATCTTGACTTAGCCCCTCTCTGATTCATTTACTATTCTTTTCTATATGCTTTTAAAAAATACAGTGATCAGATATTGTTTCATCATCACTAAACTCGTGTGTGTGTGTGTGCGTGTGTGTCTCTCTCTCTGTTGCTGTGTGCCCGAGGTTGTCACTGTTCGCAGAGCAGAACCTGGTCTCTCATTTGGAGTCAAATTTGTTACTTGTTGGTCACTTTATTCTTGTGCTTTTCCCCAAGTGATGTGCCAGGTTTACTTAGGGGATACAGGTTAGACAGTGCCTTTTGGCCATTGTGGATACAATAACTGATCAAAAAATAATGGAGGGTGAGTGGCTGGCCCCGTGGCCTTTTTGTTAAGTTTGGCGCGCTCCTCTTCTGCGGCCTGGGTTCCGTTCCCTGGCACGGACCTACACCACTTGTTGGCAGCTATGCTGTGGCAGCGACCCACATACAAAATAGAGGAAGATTGGCATAGATGTTAGCTCAGGGCGAATCTTCCTCGAGCAAAAAGGGTAAGATTGGCAACAGATGTTAACTCATGTCTTATCTTCCTTAGCAAAAAAAAAAAAAAATAGGTGAAAGTGTGTTCGCACATATTAAAATTATACTTTGTATCATATTAATAGTTAACGCAATGCTGTTCATTAACAGCAGTGCATTTTAGGAGAATAGTGATGATGGTCCTCAAGAATTGTTCTGCTTTGGGGAAAACAGCACTTGAATGTTAGTATTTTACAAAAGTGCTTTTTTCGTATAACAATGGAATTTTCTTACTGACTTTTGGAAGAAAATCACTTCCAATAAGGCACACATTTTCATTTGTATATCAATCGGAAGCTGTCAGATTTATTGTATCCTTGTCTTTTGAATGACAAAAATTGGAGACATAAGTAAGTAACCAAATATAGTCATCCCAATGAGAGAGTCACTGAGTAGTTTAAGAAAGAAAGGGATGTCCAGACCTATCTTTCATTAATCTCTGAGTAATAAAGGGCTAAATTTGATCATTTAATATTTTTTCCGTTTAAAATTTTGTTTTATCTTAGGGAAAAGTGCTAGCTACACTGTTTTCAAATATTAGAGAATCAGTTGTCTTTAATAACCAGTAGCAAAATGTTAATGGCTCTTGTATAGATGTTAAAATGTACACTTTTGAGAACAATGCAATATTTTATAATTAAGGGAGCCTCATTCTTTGTGACTTTAATTGATAGGAGTAATATCTAAAGTACTAATTGCGAAGCTGCTAAACTCTGAAAGGTATGATTGTTAAATTGTTGTCTGGTGTTATGAATCTTCAGTCATGAAAAGGTCTGGGGTTTCCCCCCTACTAAATGTGATGTTTTATTTTCCTTAAAGTAGAATAACCCGAGTTAATAGCCCCTTTGAAAAAACTTCCATAAAAGTCCAAATGGGTTATCTTAAAGGCTACTTTATCTTGATTCTCATTACAAATCATCACAGTATTTCTGCCAAAATGTCACCCACCTATCTCACTTGCATTTAAAATATTTGGTATTTTATCTGTTATATATTCCAAAAGTTCTTTTGTTTCTATATTTGACTCTTTTTAGACTCTACTTAGTTTTAAGAAGTTCATTTATATTTTGCATTTAATACTAGCAACAGTTTGATGTTAATTTTAGTGGTGATAATTTATAATATATTTAATATTTACAGAATTAAAGTCATAAGAGAATGACTTTTAATGAATTTTAAGGAAATTAAAATCCTCTTAATTTTCCTCTGTTCCATTTTTTCAGTATAATCCTATAGTCTTCCTTTTACCCTCAGTTATCAGAAGTTTATATTTACACATAATCCTCTGCCTTCAGTAAACACTATGGGTTTTATAAGTGTGGATACTAAATTTTTTAATAAGTAGACATTAGCCTGATTTTAAGCTTAAATGGGTATCAAAATCCATACACTGTCTTAAGGCATGCAAAAATGGAGCACATGAAAAGACAACTCACAGAATGGGAGAAAATATTTGCAAATCATATATCTGATAAGGAATTAATATCCAGAATGTATAAAGAACTCCTACAACTCAACAACAGAAAAACTCAAGCAACCCAATTCAAACATGAGCAAAGGACTTCAACAGACATTTCTTCAAAGAAGATATTCAGGTGGCCAATAAGCACATGAAAAGATGCTGTATGTCTTCACTATGTATTAGTGAAATGCAAATCAAACCCACGAGATACCGCTTCTTTCCCAATAGGATGACTATTATCAAAAATAAAATAAGAAAAAGAAAAATAACAAGTGTTGATGAGGATGTGGAGAAATTAGAACCCTGCTGCATTGCTAGTGGGAATGTAAAGTGGTGCATCTGCTGTGGAAAAAGCAGTGTGACAGTTCCTCTAAGAGTTAAACAGAATTGCCATATGATCCAGCAATTCCACTTCTAGGTATATACCCAAAATAATTGAAAGCAGGGACTCAAACAGATACTTGCACACTAATGTTTATATAGCAACATTGTTCATAATAGCCGAAAAGGTGTAAGCAACGCGAGTGTCCATTGACTGATGAATAGATGAACAAATGTGATATATACATACAATGAAATATTATTCAGTCTTTAAAAAGAAAGGAGGGGCCGGCCCCGTGGCTTAGCGGTTGGGTGTGTGCACTCCGCTACTGGCGGCCCGGATTCAGATCCTGGGCGCACACTGATGCACCGCTTGTCCGGCCATGCTGAGGCAGCGTCCCACATACAGCACCGAGCAGGGTGTGCAACTATGACATACAACTATCTACTGGGGCTTTGGGGAGAAAAACGGAAAAAGAAAGGAGGAGGATGGGCAATAGATGGAAGCTTAGGACCAGTCTTCCTCAGCAAAAAGAGGAGGATTGGCATGGATGTTAGCTCAGGGCTGATCTTTCTCAAAAAAAAAGAAAGGAAATTCTGACACATGTTACAACATGAATGAATCCTGAAGACATCATGCTAAGTGAAATAGGCCGGATACAAAAGGGCACATACTGTATGATTCTACTTAGAGGTAGCTAGAGTAGTCAGATTCATAGAGGCAGAAAGTAGAATGATGGTTACCAGGGGCTAGGAGAGGGAGAAAAGCAGAGTTATTTTTAATGGATACAGAGTTTCTGTTTAGGATGATGAAAAAGTTTTAGAAACGGAGAGTGGTGATGGTTGCACAACATTGTGATTATGCTTAATGGCACTGAATTGTGCTCTCATAAATGGAGAACAATAATATGCTTTTGTCTCTAAAAATGCACAGGTTCAAGTGCCGCCCTTTAGAGATGGATTCAGGGGATCTGGGGTAGGGCTCAGGCATCTGCATTTTTATGTGCCTTCCAGGTGATTTTTATTTACCCTCAACTTGAGAACCACTGCTCAGAATGATGATCAACTTCATTGGCCATCATCAGAGAAATGTAAATCAAAACCACTATGAGACACCACTTCATTACTCACTAGGATGGCTATAATCTAAAAAATAGAAAATAACAAGTGATGAGGATGTGGAAGAAATGGAACGCTCATATGTTGCTGGTTTGGAATGTCAAATGGTGTAACTGATGCGGAACACAATTTGGCAGTTCCTTCAAAAGTTAAGTATAGCATATGACCCAACAATTACACTTTTAGGTGTATACCCAATAGAAATGAAAACATGTGTCCACACAAAGATTGCACGCTAATGTTCATAGCAGCATTGTTCATAATAGTCAAGAGCTAGAAACAACCCATATGTCCATCAACTGGTGGGTGAATGGATAAACAAATATGGTATATGCATATAATAGAACATTATTCGGCAATGAAGGGGAAAGAATTGCTGATGCATGCTGCAACATGGATCAGCCTTGAAAACATATGCTAAGTAGAAGTTAATCACAAATGACCACATATTGTATGATTCCATTTATGTGAAATGTCCGGAGTAGACAAATCTATAGAGACAAAGTAGATTAGTGGTTTCCTAGAACTGTGAGAGGAATAAGGAAATCGGGGGATGATGGCATAGAGGTGCAGAGTTTCCTTTTAGGGTGATGAAAATGTTTTAGAAACTGGATTTTGGTGATGGTTGCACAAGTCTGTGAATATACTAAAAGCCATTGAATTGTATACTCTAAATGGTAAATTGTGTTATTTGTGAACTGTATCGCAATAAAACTTTCTAAAAAACTCAGTGGCTTACTTTTTTATCTACACAAGTTTTATTCAGTTATTTTCGAGCTAATTGTTTGTTCTTTATGATTTCCTGTGTCTTTCATATATTTTCAAGATTATTTTTAACATTTCTTTAAACAAACAGTTATAGTCTATGTCTGCATTCCAATTCCTGAAATCCTTATAGGTCTCTTTCATCTCTCACTTTCTCATTTCTTTTGGTTTTCAGGCATGCTGCCTTGTTTCCCTATGTTTTTAAGTACTTTTGACCACAAGTTCCTAATATCCCTTGGAGTATTATATGTGGGAATTCTTTGAGGCCTAGGATAAAGATTGGTTACCTCAGAAAGGATTTGCAGTTGTTTCTGAGGGGTCTGAGGATATTATTAGTCTGGGATCCCTGTATGTTACACTCTGTGCTCAAGGCTTTTAAAACTCTTAAGGTAGTAGGAATTTGGGCTAAGGACGGACTGTTTGATGATATGAACCGGGAGCTCTGTGGTACTTAAAATATTATTCTTTTGTTTCTTCTGCTTTCTGCCTAAATAAAATAAGTATATGCCAGAGAATGTTAACTAGTTTTAGTGGTCTTTGCATGACAGTTCAAGGATGGTAGTTTTTATGTGAGATTCCTATAGTGTGGCTAATTAGAAGGTGGTATGACTACAAGGTTTAGATTTAGACTTGAACAGGTGTAACAGCATATGTTTAGAAATCAGAACCAAGCCATTTTCTTCAAGTCAGCTTTATAGGGCCAACATTGGTGTATCGTGGCAGTGAAATAACCAATACTAATGAGATATTCTTTTTTGGCTTATTGTTCATTATGTGTAGAATTCTTCTGGCACCTCTAGGTATGAGTGTCATTGCTTGGGTTTTCAGGCTTTCCTAAATTTTTGTTATGCTCAAAAGTGTTCTTGATTCCTAGCAGTTAACTCTTAATGAGCATTAGAGGATAGAAAATCAGATTTCTGAGATAGTACAAAGGAATTATTTCATTAGTAAAGATTTTGTGATAAACTGTGTGTGGAAATCCTAGAAGGTGTTTCCAAATTCTTAGTGGCCACTCACCCGTAAAGCTCTCTAGATCAATCCTTTTTAATCATTTACATGGAAGATTCTTTGAAATAATTTTCAGGACTTGGGAAAACTCTGTATAAAATTTATTATATCTATAGCCCACGGTACATTACTATGATCACCCCCAATTCCCTGCTTATCATAGCCTCATTAATTATCAGAATACTCTACTGAGACTGGTTGTTTTTTGTTTTTTGTTTTTTGTGAGGAAGATCAGCCCTGAGCTAACATCCATGCCAATCCTCCACTTTTTGCTGAGGAAGACTGGCCCTGGGCTAACATCCATGCCAACCTTCCTCCACTTTATATGGGACGCCACCACCCCATGGCCCGACAAGCGGTGCGTCGGTGCACGCCCGGGATCTGAACCTGGGCCGCCAGCAGCGGAACGCGTGCGCTTAACCGCTATGCCACGGGGCCGGCCTTGAGACTGGTTGTTTTTTAATAGTGTAATTGTGATTTGTAAAGAGTCAAAAGGGGATTTGAATATAAAAAGATTTAATCTTGTATTTTTGGAAAGTTTGCTTCAGTGCTACTGTCTTCATTCCTAAATAGCCTCGAAGGGCACTAGGGCAGTGTGGTAGGCTGAATAATGGCCACCTGGAGATGTCAGGTCCTAGTTCCTGGAACCTGTGTTACCTTATAAGAAAAAGGGATTCTTGTAGAGGTTATCAAATGAAGGATCTTGAGAAGAGGAGAGTGTCTTGGATTGCCCAGGTGAGTCCTAATTCTAATTGCAGGTGTTTCTGTAGGAGAGAGGCAGAGGGAGATTTGATACACATAAAAGAGGAGGCAGTGTGACCACAGAGCCAGAGATTAGAGTGATGTGGCCACAAATCAGGGAATGCCAGCAGCCACAAGAGGCTGGAAGAGGCAAGGAACAAATTCTCTCCTGGAGCTTCCACGGGGAACACAGCCCTCTGGACACTTTAATTTTGGCTCAGTGGGACTGATTTCAGACTTCTGAACTTCCAAGCTATGAAGGAGTACCTTTCTGTTGTCTTAAGATTTCAGGTTTGTGGTGATTTGTTATGGCAGCCCTAGGAAACTAATTCAGGCAGTTAGTTTTCCCCCGAACACTTTTTTTTGACTTGTACCCTGGTTTGAAGCATGACAGTTATCCGAGAAGCTTCTTAGAAAGTTTAGATTTCTGTGCCTCATCACAGATCTAGGGAATCAGAATTTCTAGGAATAGGATCCAGCAATCTGTATCTTTCACAAACTTCCCAGGTGATTCTGTTGTACACCAGGTTTGATAAACATTTCACTAGGATGCTGTATTGGTTTCCTGTTGCTGCTGTAAAAAATTACCACAAATTTTATGGCTTATGACTACACAGATTTATTCTCTTATGGTTATAGGAGTTGGAGGTCCAATGTTAGTTTCACTGGGCTAAAGTTAGCAGGGCTGGTTCCTTCTGGATGCTCTGGGGAGAGAAAATGTTTCCTTGCCTTCTTAGCTTCTGGTGGCTGCCTGTATTCTCCATCTTCAAAATGCATCACTCCAATCTCTGCTTATGTCGTCACATCACCTTCTCTGACTCTCACTTCTGGCTCCTTCTTATAGAGACCATTTTGGTTGCATGGACCCACCTGGATGATCTAGGATAGTCTTCTTCCTTTTAGGGTCCTTATCTTGATTGCATCTGCAAAGTCCCTGTTGCCATATAGAATAACATTAATGAGTGCCTGGGATGATGATGTGGATATATTTGGGGGGACCATTATTTAGTTTACCACAGACCCCATGATAACACCTTGTGTAGAAACCATAGGTGTAAATGAGGTTCAATTCAATAACAGATTGTTATGCTTAGTTCATTATGTATTCACTTGCCTTTTTTGGTGCTTGTTTTTCCAAATAAAGCCACTTGGAGTCAAAACATTTTTTTTAAAAAAAGATAGAGTGATTCAATAATAATTGTCAATACTCTTGAGTAGAGAACATTTTTCTGTGGATTTTTATTTGACCAACTTATTAGCATATCCTTTTCAGTGGGGTTCCCATTCTCCGCAAGGAATATCAACTCTAATACAAATCAATAGCTTAGGTAGAGGAAACTTCAGTTTTTCCTTTTTAAAATTTCCTTCCTTTTTCTGCCTTAGCCAGTTAGGCTTAAAAGTCTTATGAAGATTTTCTATAATAGAAGATGTTTATGATATGTACAAGAGTAGTTTTCCCCCCACAAAACAAAAACTGACTTTATAGTCAGTCTTTCTTGGAGAATAAAATGGTAGTTAAATTTAGCTTACTTCTTTTGATATCTCTCTCTCACATTAATTTTAAAAACTCATAAGGCTTTCAATAATGGATAGAACAGCTAGGCAGAAGATCAAAAAGGAAATAGAAGACCTGAAAAATACTATAAACCGATTAGACCTAATAGACATCTATAGAACATTCCATCCAACAGCAGCAGAATACACATTACTCTCAGGTGCACATGGAACATTCTCCAAGATAGACCTTATTTTAGACCATAAAACATGCCTCAATTAATATAAAGGGATAAAATCACACAAAATATTTTCTTTAGCCACATTGGAATGAAATTACAAACCAATAACTGAAGGAAAGTTAGAAAATTCACAAATGTAAATAACACGTTCCTAAATAACCAAAGGGTCAAAGAAGAAATCACAAGAGAAATTATATTTAGAGGTGAATGAGAACAAAAACACAAGGTACTAGAATATGGGATGCAGGTAAAGCAATGCTTAGAGAGAAATATAGCTGTAAATGCCTATATTAAAAAAGAAAGATCTTAAATTTATCTTTCTACCTTAAGAAACTAAGAGCAAACTAAAGCCAGAGCACGTAGAAGGAAGGAAATAATAAAGACTAGAGCAGAAATAAATATAAAAGAGGAAAGAAAAACAGTAAAGAAAATCATTGAAGCCAAAAGTTGGTTCTTTGAAAAGATCAGCATAGTTGATAACTCTTTACCTGTACTTACAAAGTAATAGAGGAGACACAAATAACTAAAATCAGGAATTAAAGAGCATCACTACTGACCTTACAGAAATTAAGGAATTATAAGGGAATACTATGAACAGTTGTATATCAAGAAATTAGATACCTCATTTTTACAGCAATGATTGGTGTCATACACAGTGGAACTATGTCTAAGAAGGCAAAATAATCAGTACCTGATCTTTATGCATTTTTATTAGTGTTTCATATCATTACTAAATTTTATCTTGTCACTCATAGAGGCAGGATTACTAATTATTGATGAATTTACATCTTTTAAAACTGGGAAGAGAAAAATATGTTGTTGCTTAAATGATGTTTTTTTTAAAATTAGCTTTGATTTTTTGCGTTTTACCCCGTTGATACTTTTGTCATATTAACGAAATGTGCATTCATTTCATTTTCATAGAAAAAATATAATTTTGTTGAAATTACTTTGGACCGAAGAAATCTAATGTTTTCAACATGAAAAATATAATTTTTAGAAGTACATTTTTTTGTGTGTGTAAGAATAGTTGGAAAGAGTTGCTAAAGGATTGTACACAGAGAGAGGCTTTATCTAAAATGGAAGTTTGTAATTTAGGGTCTGTGGATAGAATTTAGGGAGGTATATGAACCTGAATAAGAAAAAATTAAATATTAATTTTCACTAACCTCTAACAAAAATGTAGCATTTTTTCCAACTATGAATGTATGCAAAAAACCATAGTAGTAGTAGTGATAACTGTGATTTTGTTACTGATAGAAATCAGAAATATTTCTACATATTATTGTTGTTACTGATTTCTCAAAATTATTTACCTTTGTCAATACTTCAAAATTTTGGATTAATTGTTAGACTTGCTGCTATATTTATTTAATGCCTTAATAAAGTACATATATTACTATACCACAAATTTCTTTTTTAATATTTTTATAATTTCTATATAATGGGTTTCTTTTGTAATCCTATTTATTTTATGTATTTCAAAACATTATTCTAAGGAAGAGAGTCTGTAAGCTTCTCTACCCTGCCAAAGGAGTCCATGGCACAGATAAAGTTAAAACCCCTAATTTAGAAATACCTTGGTTGAAATAGAGAATTCTTATGTCTTAACATTAACATTTTTTATTTTGATCAGGTGTGGGTAATAGCAGTGAAGGTGGAAGAGGAAAGGCAGGTGCAAAACTTTTCCAAGATTTCCAGATGTTAAGTAGAATCTGGACTCATCCTTGGTGTTTGCAGCTAGACTACATTAGCAAAGAAAATAAGGTAAATCAAGTTACTTAAAATTGACTAAAAGGTATCTGTTGGAAGCCAAATAACTTTAGCAAAAAGGTTGATCTGTATAGAATTTACTGTATATTTGAATTTTATTTTGCTTTGTGGGGCAGTAATTCAACCTATTTTATTTCTAGCTAATTTCTATGTTTGAATGCATTATGATTATGGAAGGAGTATTAAATGTTAATCATAACATCTTGCATAACTATAGTAAAATGATCAAAACTAGGAAATTAACATTGAGTCAACGCTATTAACTAAACCACAGACTTTAATTGGATTTCATTAGTTTTTGTACTTATGTTCTTTTTCTTTTCCATGATTCAGTCCAAGACCTCACATTGCATTTAGTAGTCATATCTATCATGTCTCCTTAATTTTTTCTAATCTATCATAGTTCCTCAGTTTTTCCTTATCTCATGACAGTTAACTTATCCTTAAATGGAATAAGCAAACATCATTATAATTTCTAATATAAGTTGAAATAAACTATTAAAACATTCATCATTTTTTTTCTCTAGGGATATTTTGATGAAGACAGTATGGATGAATTTATAGCTTCAGATTCTGATGAAACCTCCATGAGTTTAAGCTCCGATGATTATACAAAGTAAATTAAATTCTTTTTGTGCCTTGTGTTGACACATTTAAAATCCCTACTTGCTGCTTGTCGTCTGATAATTGACATTTGTATCTTTACTATGCTTTCCTAATAGTGTGAATTTGTTCTTTTTTTAGAAAGAAGAAAACAAAGGGGAAAAGGGGGAAAAAAGATAGTAGCTCAAGTGGAAGCGGCAGTGACAATGATGTTGAAGTGATTAAAGTCTGGAATTCAAGATCTCGAGGAGGTGGTGAAGGAAATGTGGATGAAACAGGAAACAATCCCTCAGTCTCTTTAAAACTGGAAGAAAGTGAGTCTAATGAATGTTGCCTTTATCATGGAGCATTGATTTAGAAAATATAAAGTCATCATGTCAGTGGTTTTTTCAGTTATTAATTATCCTCACTAATTGGCTCAAAGGAATATCTTCCCTCAATTGGTAAGCATCTAGGATAATCAGGTATACATAATAACAACAAATATCTGATGAATGTTTAATTGCAAGCAAGCCATTGTGCTCTCTCCAGTATTTAAGAGGAAAGGAAAAAAAAACTAATGTTTATTTACATGTATATACCTGAACTCTGTATTATTTTTACTCCACGTTGTGAGCTGTCATAATTCTTTCTTGAGCAGCCTTGCAATGTTGTTGATATCTTTATTTTTATGAATGATTGGTAGAAGTGGGATTCAGACCTAGATACATCCAATCTCAAAGCCACCATGATATTTTCACTTAACTACATATAAATAACTAGAAGCATTTCAGGTAATTAACTATGATTGTAATTAATTGTATATAGTAAAACTAGTTTTAATGGTTTAGTCTTTTTCCTTAGTAATTCTTCATAATCTATAATTTTTGTCTACTTTAGGTTTCCCCTGTATCAGATACAGCTTGTGTTACCTCTTTCACTTTCTCTTTCTTTCTTTCTCTTGTGCATGAGTGTACACACAGTGCAAGTCTTTGATTGAACTTCCCAATGGCTAAAGTTGCCTTTACCCATATCTACATTTGAAGAATTAGTGTTGAGGCTCTATATCCTCCTAGTGCACTGACCGGGTGTCTGGGAACTCCATAACTGGGGCCAAATATCTGAATATTTGAAATATCAAATATCTAGAGATAGTACAGTGTAAATAGCTCTAAATATTTGGCATTTGGGAGTCATGGAGCAAAGCACTTGACCGTCTGTGAAGAGAAGAGAGATGTGGGTGTCAGCTAGGTCATGATCCTGCACTCAGACAAGCTTAGCTGGTCTCAGGCCTGCAGCTGAACTAATTGGGCGATTCCTTGATAAACATTTCTCTCTTCAGTACCTCCTTGGAAAAGACAGATGGCAGCCTAACTGCAGACCCTGGCTTAGTTCTCTAAGAAATCAGGGGAATAGTAAAAATTAAACTACAAAATTTCCCTCATCTTTCTTCTCTCCTATTACCCCATAAAGACAGTTTATTATCAGTGTTCATCTTCCGATTAGATTTAAAGAATATTTTTCTAAGATTAGTAAAGGAATGGTTATAGTTTAATTTAAGGTAATGGGAAGCTCCTGTTATCTCCTCCCCTGCTCTCCCAATATGCCTTTTCATTTAAAATTCTCCTCAGTCTCTCATCTCATAATTAGAAATAAGTAGCTTAAAGTTTATGTGTTTCTGGGAATGATTTTTTAAAAATATTCTCATTGAAATTTTTTCTCATAACTTATGGTTAAGAGAAGAAAGAGAATAGACTAACCAGCATGTCTCATCCTGTGTTGTAAATGGGTTACATAAATTATGCTGAGGTATTGATCCCTTCATCACTTGGAAGTACAGGTGGGGTCTGAGGCAGCTGGGTCACCTCCAGAAATGAGTAGCCTCTTCCATTTTCCCTGGTGTGCTGTATAAGTATTATTGCTTTCCATATATTCCGTAATGTGAAAAAGGTTGGAAAAAATGGGGGCAGAGGGTGGGTGGCAACATCTTGTGAACTTAGAAGCAGACAGGGAAGGCTGTGGGTTCCAAATGACAAACTTTGACTACTTGTCTAGGGTCTTGGTTTCATTTTAGCTGTGTGCAGTCAAATAGAAGTCATTCATTTATGGGTGTATTTTATATTTTTTGCAGCTATGTACATGTATAGTTTATCAGAAACATTTTCCAGAACAAATAGATGAAAAAAATATTTTTAAAAATCTATTTTTGTTCTTTAGATCTAGATTAACTCTATATAAGGCTGAATAGATCATAGTATATGAACATATGTACAGTCATGCTTCGCTTAATGATGGGGATAAGTTCTATGAAATGCATTGTTAAGTGATTTTGTCCTTGTGTGAACATCATAGAGTGTACTTGCACAAACCTAGATGGTATAGCCTACTACACACCTAGGCTATATAGTACTAATCTTATGGGACCACTCTTGTCTATGTGATCCTTCATTGACTGAAACATTATTATGTGGCACGTGACTGTATAGCTGGTACTGTGTAACTTAAAAAAAAAATCACTTTCTAAGCCAGAAAGAGAAAGACAAACACTGTATGATCTCACTCATATGTGGAATATAAACCAACACATGGACAGAGAAAACTGTATTGTGGTTACCAGGGGCAGTGGGGGTGGGGGGTGGGCACAAGGAGTGAAGGAAGTCATATATATGGTGATGGACAAACAAAAATGTACAACCCGAAATTTCACAATGTTAAAAACTATTAAAACATCAATTTAAAAAAATCACTTTCTTATAGTAAATGTAAGAAAATATGAATACGAAATATTAAAGGATCAAAATGTTTCACCTGGAATTTGAAATGGATATTAAATAAGTGCGTGGCTATATTTGAGCTATAATATGATTTTCATTGCATATTTCATTTTCACTTCAAAGAGCTGCTATTTAGTTCTTCTGTAATAGCTTTCTGAATTTTCTGAGAAGCAGCATCTTGAATAAGTCATTTAAGTTTTCCTTACAGCATCCCCATTTCTGCGTTTTAGTATTTTATTAGAAGAGCAGTTTTGTGATGAGGAAATGACTATATAAACTACTTCAAAATATTCAATTTATTATTATTTCAGTATTTTTAGAATAAGCTTTATTGGTAAGCATTTACATTTTAAAATGTATATAATTTATCGTATGGGTATAAACTTTTGTGATAGCATTCTTGTATATGATGTAGAACCATATTATTAGCCCTAATATACCACATTTATTCATTCAACATATAGTTATTGAGTGCTTACTATGTGCCAGGCACTGCTCTAGAAGCTTGGATTATATCAGTGAACAAAATGTACTCATGGAGCTTACCATTCTACTACTACTACTGCTATATACACATAATATTTTAATGATATGCTGCTTTTCTTTTTAAAACTACAGTGTATCTTGCGAATATGATAGTTAAATATATAGAATGTTTCAAGAAATTAGGAGTAAAGATTTTGTCTTCTGTTTGTTTGTATTCCCTTTGTGCCTTACCTTGTAAGCATTTTATGATATCCAGAGTGGATATTAAGGAGTGGCTTTGATTGATTCACTGTTATTTATCATGTATATATACAAAACACAGAGTTAAAACAGAAGTAATGATTAGTCCATGTGGATGATGAAATAAGAATATTCAGCATGAAATATCTATTTGTAAGTTTTAATTACATATTCAGGATATTTAGTAACTGGAGTAGCCCATAGTTTTCTGAATCACTTTTTATTTTTTTAGACATTATTGTTAAGGTGTTGTGATTATATCCAGTAAGATCAAAATTAGAATGGAATCTATTGTATTTGCACAGAAATTGTCACTTGTGCTAAGCTTTGAGACTTCTTATCTAGCTGCCACATTTTTACTAACTTTCTGCCAGCATTTTTTTATTGCTGACATTTTCACCTTAGGTAAATTATCTTTAGTAAATTTGGGTAACCATTGCTGAAGTTGTCCGTAATCTGTGGATCTGCAGAATTTTCCAAAGGCACAGGTTATTTGCCAGTTGACTCATTGTAGAAAGGACTTTAGCCAACATTTGCTTGATAAACTATGTGTCAGGGGTCTCCAAGACCGTCTCCATGTTTGGTGATTCACAGCACTCAGCATATAGACATATTCAGGACTATGATTTATTACAATGAAAGGGTACAAAGCAAAATCAGCAAAAGGAAAAGGCACATGGGGCAAAGTCCAGAGAAAACCAGGCATAACCTTCCAAGAGTCCTCTCCTAGTGTAGTCACACTTGTGCTAATTTCTCCAGCAAAAAGTATGACAACATATGTGAAATGTCGTCTACCGGAGAAGTTCATTAGAGACTGAGTGCCCAGGGATTTTTTGGGGGGACTGGTCACATAGGCACTGTCTACCTGGCTCTTACCAAATTTCAGACTCCCAGAAAGAAAACAGGTGTTCAGAATAAACCACACTGTTTGTACACACAGTCTAGGCACAGTGAGCCACTCTTATCAGGGAAAGTTTTATATCGGTACAGGGAACTGTTTACCATTCAAGTTTCCAGACAAGAGCCAAGGGCCAACCTTGCAGGGAGGCTTTCCTAAGGTGAAATTTTAGTTGACTCTTGAAGATATAGTAAAGCATGAATAGAAGTTTGTCAGGCAAAGAGGGGAAGAAAGAAATATAAGACATTCGAGGAAAGGTATGGAATCTTGTAAATGTGTAACATGTTTAGACAATAGTTCACTGTGGTTTGAATATAAATGCATAATGAGCTCTCTGAAAGTAGTGGAAATCACCAGGACCGAGGCACAAAGAGGAAACTGACAACCTAAACAATAAATTCAAGAAGGTATGCTATGGAAGCCCTAGGGGTATGCTAGTCTTGAGATTAGCAGCTTTGGTTTTCACCTACCCAAGAATAGGATACAACACCTTGAACCCTCAATAAGGTGGAGAGTTCTTAGAACCTAGATTAAAGCTGAATCTTTTTAAAGGGTACATGCTCCAGTGAAGAATAGGGTAGAAAAAAATTTGCCCATCACTCCAGGGAGATGACAAGGAAGCTTATCTGTTTTACCCTGGGCTCTGGGGTGGGAAAAATTGTTTCCTTGAATTCATAATTTTGGGCTTTCCCTCACATAGTTTATGGTTTGAGTTTACATTACGTAGTCTAAATATCTCAGGCTGAATACTAACCTCAAAAGTAAATCTGGGTTGGTGATCCCCTGGAGCACCTGGCAGAAGCAGATGCAGAATCACTGTGGAGATGTATCAACCTAGGCTACGCAGGATTCTCACATATTACAGCTACACTGAAAGTGAAATGACAATTAAGAATTATAGCATACCTGAGGAGACAATTAACCTTAGGAAAAGTTAGCAACAAAATAAGTTAGCAGTCAACCTGACGAAAGTTAACACATGACATAAGCAGCATGATTAGATTCTCAAGAACCTCAGATAATAGAACTATTTGATAAAGACTAAAATAAGTATGTTTAAAGTAATATTTTAAAAATTATAAGCCAGAAAATTTATAACTTAGATGAAGTAGACAACATTCTAGAAAAATATAACAACATTGAGTGTTCATTGCAGTTATTTCACAAAATTAGAAATAATCTAAATGTCTCTGAGCAGGAGAACAAATAAATGTTGGTATATTCATGCAGTGGAATACTACATGGCAATTAGAATTACTGAGTAAGTCTCACTTTGAGTGAAAAATGAAAAACTACATTGGGTGAAAAAGTAAGTCATAGAATGATACAAACCGTATGGTACCATTTACGTATAGTTTGAAAACATGAAAGATAATGTACAGTTTAGGGATATATATGTAGTGAAAATATAGAAACATACACAGAAATAGTAAATATAGAATTTAGAGTTAGTTACCTCTCAGAAAGAAGGGAGGAAAAGAAGAGAATGGGATTGGGTAGGGTCACTTATTAGGCTTCAACTGCATCAGAAGCAGATTTAACAAGTGTTAAAATTTGGGGAAGATGGGATATGGGAACACGACTGTTCGTTACATTCTATATACTTTTCTGAATATGTGAAATATTTTATGACAAAAAGATATAAACATTTAAAATACTTTGCATTAAAAATCAATGGAGGGGCCGGCCCCATGGCTTAGCGGTTAAGTGCACGCGCTCTGCTACTGGTGGCCCGGGTTCGGATCCGGGCATGCACCGACGCACAGCTTGTCAGGCCATGCTGAGGTGGCCTGATAGCAACTAAAAGGATGTGCAACTATGACATATAACTATCTACTGGGGCTTCGGGGAGAAAAAGGGAAAAAAAAAGTAGGAGGATTGGCAATAGATGTTAGCACAGGGCCGGTCTTCCTCAGGAAAAAGAGGATTGGCATGGATGTTGGCTCAGGGCTGATCTTCCTCACAAAAAAAAAAATCAGTGGAGAGAAGGTAGGAAAACAGGTTAAACCTGTCTTTATTTTGAATTAAACTGTTTATGATTAGATATTATATTTGGATAGATTATTTTGTGTTACTTTATTCTTAATACCTCTTATAGTCAAAGTTTGTGGGGAAAATAAGGACAAAATGATTTAACATGATATGATGATTCTGGGATCAATCCTTGTTTGAGTTTTCCAGAATTCTAGTATAGCATAGTGAAATGTTTCCTGTCCCTAAGATCTTTTCTCTCTTGATTTCTGAGTCAGTCAGACTCCCCTCTCTCCCTTCCTCCCTTCCTCTCTCTCTCTGTCTCACTTTGGGTCTCTAGGTCTCTTTCTCTCCTGTTCCCTGTCTCTTGGAGTGTGTTTTGGGGATTATACTTTCTCAGGGCCTGGGGGGCTCCGTGTCTTAGGGTCTTTGTCTTTCTGAGTACCCTCCCTTTGGATTCTGTTTCTCATGCTTGCACTTTCTCAGGGTCTGTCTCTTGCTGACTCTCTCACTTAGTGCGGCCCCCTCACCCATGTCTTTCTTCCTCTGCATGCGTGTGTGTGTGTGTGTCTGTCTGACTCCCTCTGTCTCTTTCTCTCCCTCTCCCAAGATGGGTTTGTTCCCTCTACCCCACTCCCCACCTCGTGTCTTTCTCAGTATAGAGCTCTTGCTCTCCTGGAGTGGTCTTTTTTTCTCTCTAGGCGTGAGAGAGAGAGAGAGAGAGAGTGTGTGTGTGTGTTTCGTTCACCTCTCCCAACTCCCTCAGTCTCTTTCTTTTTTACTCTCTCCTTGGGTTGGTCTATATCTGTTTTCTCTTGGTCTCTTTCTTAGTCCCTCTCTAGGGGTCTTTCAATTTCTTTCCTTATTTACCTACTTATTTATGTTTCATTTATTTTATTTAGGTAAAGCTACTTCCTCTTCTAATCCAAGCAGCCCAGCTCCAGACTGGTACAAAGATTTTGTTACAGATGCTGATGCTGAGGTTTTAGAGCATTCTGGAAAAATGGTACTTCTCTTTGAAATTCTTCGAATGGCAGAGGAAATTGGGGATAAAGTGTAAGTTCTTTCCTATTTTTATTATATAAATAAACCTTTTGATAACCTTTCTATTGTTTAAACAGTTGGAAGAAATCTATTTTGTTTTCTTCTTTCCTAAGGATGTAATTTCTTTGATTAGTATAGTGACAGACAGCTATCTTCCTTCTAAGCCACTAGTTCTGAGTGCATATTCTGGTTATTTCTTCAGTGCTGTTTTCCCCTTCTGGCGATTGCACCTTGAACTTATTTCCTTGAGCCAAGCCTCTAGTTGATATCTGTATTTCACCATCTTTAAACTCATTTTTGAATCCGTGCAGTGTGGCTTCTACTGTCACTTTACTGAGATTTTTCTTTCTAATGTCACTTAGTGATCTTTTAATCCCCAAATCTAGTGGACACCTCTCAGACTTTATTTTCTTTCACCTCTTTGACTATTCTTTCTTTATTATTTCTCCTTTGTTTTTTGTTCCTGTTTGTTTTACTTCTAACATTTGTGCACCCATTCTCTTCCCTGCATCCCCACCCCCCCAATCTCATCTATCAAATTACTATTCAAAAAGCATACTTTTCTGGGCTGGCCCCATGGCTTAGTGGTTAAGTGCGCGTGCTCCGCTACTGGTGGCCCGGGTTCGGATCCCGTGCGTGCACCAACGCACCGCTTCTCCAGCCATGCTGAGGCCACGTCCCACATACAGCAACTAGAAGGATGTGCAACTATGACATACAACTATATACTGGGGCTTTGGGGGAAAAAAGGAGGAGGATTGGCAATAGATGTTAGCTCAGAGCTGGTCTTCCTCAGCAAAAAAGAGGAGGATTAGCATGGATGTTAGCTCAGGGCTCATCTTCCTCACAAAAAAAAAAAAAAAGAGAAGCATACTTTTAAAGTTTTGAACCATGCTTATTGTTTATGCTGTTATAAGGTCCCAACATCTGATCATAAAATATTTTTAAAATTTATCTGTGGTGCTTTTAATAACAATTTAACATAAGGCTAAAATAAAACAATCTTTTATCTTAAAGAAGTTCCAAACTTAGTTCCTTTAACTTTCCTGGAAAGAGGTAGATCCTCTGTTGTATTTCCATATCACTTTTTAATATACCTCTACTCTACTCTTAACATATTCTAATGTACTCGTATATGTCTTTTCACTGGATAGTGGGTTGTTTGAAGACATAGACTGTTTTATTCTTTTTTATTAACCACCGTACCTGGCACCTAGTAAGTACTCACTAAAAGTAATTTTTGTTGTATATTGCCACTTTATTTATACAGAAACAAGTGGTTCAGATAAGGAATGATGTTGGCTTGGAATAGAGTGGTAGTAGTGGAAATAAAGGGTGTTGTTTTGGAGTAGAAACAACAGGACTTGGTAGATTAAATGCAGGGCATTATGAAGAAGAGAGTAGCCTGAGATGAATCCCAGGCTTCCAGCCTAAGTGGCTGATGGATTATAGTATTATTTACTAAAATGGAGAAGATTAGGGGATAACTAAGTTTATTAGAGATATTAAAGAGTCCTGCTCTGGCTATGTTAAGTTTGAGAGGCCTATTAGATATCCATGAGAGATGTCAGGTAGAAAGTGGATATTTGAGTTCAGAGTACCTGAAAGGTCAGGAGAGATTATTGCTCTAGACATGCTCATGGTTTTTTCTGCTATCAACTTCTGTAATTTAACATTAATTTTTATTTGGGTACCATACAAGAATTTTAAGAGTATGAAAGGGATTTTAGTGGTCTTTTAATTTCCTAACCAGTACAAGAATCTCTTCTACCATGTTCATCATAGATGTTCTCCTAGCCTTTCCTATGGTGGAATATTTGCCATCTCGGAAGGCTACCTATAGTTGAATACTTCAAATCACTAGAAAACATGTGCTTATCTTTAGTTTATACTCTATCCCTATAGCTGTTTCTCCTCTGGTTGAAAATAGAACATATCTGCTGCTTTTTTTTTTAATACTCTTACTATGATCATTTTTAGTTATAAGCCCAACTGATAGATATTATCAATGTTAAGACTATAAAACTATGCATTTCCAGAATTGTGATCACCACTGTTCTTTACTTGTCCAACATTTGATTATGGAAATTTTCAAACCTAACAAAAAGCAGAAAGAATTTTGCAGTGAATACCCATATACCTGTCACCTAGAATCTATACTATAGTCTATATTTTATTCTGCTTTCTTTATTACATGTCACTTTATCTTTCCATCCCTCCATCCATCTTATTTCCCTGATGCCTTTCAAAGTAGGCTGAAGATGTCACTACTACTGTTTCAATTGTTTCCTATTCAAGTAATGGTGGGTTTTATCTCTCTTGTCACTTTTAGCTCTTTCTTCTGAGTTCTTTGATCTATTCTTTGTATGGCACAGTTTCAGCCCTGACCATGTGGTCTTGAATATACTTCAGTTTTTTAGCCCCTGCTTCAAAATATGGTCACAGTAAACAAAACACTTCAGCTGAGTTCTTATTAACACAGAGTTATAGTGAGTCTGGTTCTTGTTTATTCTGGACCCTATACTTCCATTCATGCAATCCAATAGAGAGGTTTTCCAACATCTAAATAACACTGTTGGTTCATGTTGAATTTCTGGTCAACTAAAGACTCATTTTTTTTTTAAAGAGCTGCTGTCAAATCAGATTTCCCTGTTTTCTATTTGTGCAGGTAATCTTTTGACCTGAATGAAAACACAGAGTGAGAAATAAATGAATTTTAGTGATTTTAGCCAGTGGTGTGCTGATAAATGTTTAACAACCGACTCTCCAAAAAATAAATAAATAAATAAAAATAGGGAAAGCAAAGAAGCAAGAGAGAAAAGTCCTGATTTGTAACATTTGCTGATTTCCATAGTATAAATACTCCCACCATGGCCAGTTTCAAGCTGCCAACGTGATGTCAGAGGTGGGAAGAGATGCTAAGGACCCACTTTCAAGCTAGTTATAGTCAACTTCAGTACACCACTGGTTTCAGCTCAGCCCTTCTGACTTATTTGTTTTCTATCATTTAAATATTAAATTTTGATTGAATCTTTATTTCCAGATTTTTGATATGTGTGAATTTGATAAGTATTGCTTTTATATTTTCACATGGGTCATTTATAAAATAGGTAAAGCCAAAATAGTTTATACAGGTATGAGAATTATTACCAGTCACGACAATAGTTCTTCATGGTATCTGCAACTAGAAAAGGTTAACAGAGATAACCATTAGTATAAAGCCACTTAGTCCTAGTAACACTACCTTTTTCATAGTGAGACTTATCTGAGTTCAGTGGTTCTCAGAACCAGACTTAATGCTAACTGACTCAAGTCAACTTTTTTCCAGAATAGTAGTCCAAATTCCAAATTAATTCAATTAAATAATTAGTATTTTTAAGAATTTGTTTCTTAGTTACAGGAACCATCAAAAACTTAATTTGTGTCTTAGAAAAAAATTGATTCAGTAAAGTGTTTGATTCTGGGAAAGATAATCAATTTACTGAGAGATTAAGGCATAGCCCTTGGTGATTTACGCTGAGCACCCGGAATCAATTCATTTCCTTACCAGTATTCTAGGAGTACCAACTAGGAGACAGTAGACTGCCACAGTGCAGAGCTCAAGAAGCCATACAATAGTCAATGCATATGTCGTTAACTCATAGCTTGAGTTATTCTTTTTAGTTCTACTAAATCTGAAGACATCAAGCAGTGAGTGTTGAAGGATCTTCTGAAGTCATTAGCACATCTCTCTCCTACAGTATAGCTTTCACAATCAAAACAAAACAAAATAAAAAATATGCTTGCCATAAGTGTCTAGTTCCTTGTATACTGACCTACTTTGCATATATAAGGGAGAGAATGAGCCCTCCGATATTCTCTTTCTAGATTTTTTTCATTTCCAGTGTATAATTATGTCCACTTTTCACCAATGGGATAGGTCAGAGTAGTGGTTTTCAAACTGTTTCTCAGAGCCCTTGCAAGTTGGTGACCTAGAGCAGAGGGTTAGGAGCCAGTGACGTTTTTCCTTTTCCTCCAAGGCCAAAAGCACCTTGCTTTTATTATTTATTTTAACACGACATAAGACTTTATGTGAACAAATAGCTTTCATGGCTGAAAAAGGAGTTAGAAAATTACTGGGAGAGAGAATCAGGAATTTGCAAACATATTTGAAATGGGATGACAGAGTGTTTTAGAATGTGTACAGTCTAAGATTACTTGAATACTTTTAGTAGGAAGATTTTTTCTCATATTCTCTATATAGTGTCTTTCGCAGAGTAAAATTTTTGAATTTTGATGAAGTCCAATTTATCAATTTTTATTTTCATAGATCATACTTTTGGTGTCATGTCTAAGAATTGTTTGTCTAACCCCCAGTTATGAAGATTTTCTTCTTTGTGTTCTAAACGTTCTGTAGTTTTACATTTTACATTTAGATTTATGATCCATTTTGAGTTAATTTTTGTACTCATACTTCAATGAGTTTTAGGCCGAAGTTCATTTTTTTGCATATGGGTGTCAAATTTTCCAAGACCATTTTTGAAAAGACTATCCTTTTCCCATTGAATTGCCTTTGCTTCTTTGTCAGAAACCAATTAACTATATTGTGTGGCTCTGTGTCTGAACTCTATATTCTGTTCCATTGATTTGTGCTTGTCACTTCATCAGTATTACACTGTTTTGATTACTCTAGCTTTGTAAGTATTGTAATCATGTAGAGTTAGGCCTCCAAATTCTTGTCTTTCAAAATTGTTGTGGCTACTCTGTATGCTTGGCATTCCCATATAAACTTTAGAATCAGCTTGTTATTTTCTATTAAAAATCCTAGTGGGGTTCTGATTTGAATCGTGTTGTATTTGTAGATCAATTTGGGAAGAAATGATATCTCTACTTTGTGAATCTTCTAATCCATGAACACTAATCTGTTTTTTTAGCCTTGTTTTCAGCCAGTCTCTCATATCTCTGGACTTGATTGAAGATTTTCTTGATTTGGCTAGTAGAGAGAAGACAGAAGATAAAGATAAACCTCTTATTTATAAAGGTGAGTTACTAAACATTTCTATACCATAATTTTTAAAACATTCATTTAAACATATTGTATAAACATTTTAACAATAAAAGAAAACATACTACCCAGACCTACAACCCTAATATATTCATTTTGTTTGTACTTTCTTCGTGTGCTTTTCCACATAAATATGATCTTTGTTGTTGCAATTGTAGCATAAATTAAAAATTTTTTTTAAACAGCTTTGTTGAGATATAATTCACATACCATGCAATTCACCCATTTAAAGTGTACAATTCAATGGTTTTCTATATATTCACAGAGTTGTGCAACTGTCTCCACAGTCAATGTTCAAACATTTTAATCACCACCAAAGAAACCCTGTACCCTTTAGCTATCGCCTTCCTATCCCCCTTTCACCTCTTCTACCCCTAAGCAGTCACTAATCTGCTTGCTGTTTCTATGGATTGACCTATTCTGGACCTTTCATATAAATGGGTTCATATAATATTTGGTCTTTTGTGACTGGCTTCTTTCGTGTAGCGTATTTTCAAGGTTCGTCCATGTGTAGCATGTGTCAGTACTTTATTCCTTTTTATGTCCTAATAATATTCCATTGTATAGATAATACCCACATTTTCATTATCCATTCATTCCTTCATTCATAGATAACTTAGGTTGTTTTCACCTTTTGGCTATTGTGAATAGTACTACTATGAATATTTGTATACCAGTTTTTATTTATTTAAACATCTATTTTCAATTCTTTTGGATATATACCTAGGAATGGAATTATTGGGTCATATGGTAATTCTATGTTTAACTTACTGAGGAACCACCAAACTGTTTTCTACACTGGCTACACTATTTTACATTCCCACAAGCAGTGTACAAGAGTTCCAATTTCTCCACATCTTTACCAACACTTGTTTTACTTTTTTTTTGGTAAGGAAGATTGCCCCTGAGCTAACATCTGTGCCCGTCTTCCTCTGTTTTATATGTGGACGCCTGCCACAGCCTGGCTTCATGAGTGGTGCGTAGGTCCACACCCAGGATTCGAACCCGCGAACCTCGGGCCGCCGAAGCAGAGCACGTGAACTTAACCACTACTCTGGTGGGCCGGCCCCTGTTTTACATTTTTTAAAAAATTTGTTGACATCCTAGTGGCTGTGAAGTGGTATCTGATTGTGATTTTGATTTGTATTTCTCTAATGACTAATAATGTTGAGCATCTTTTCATATGCTTGTTGGCCATTTGTATATCTTCTTCGGAAAAATGTTTATTCAGGTCCTTTGCTCATTTTTGAATTGGGTTAGTTGTCTTTTTGTTACTGACTTGCAAGAGGGTTTTTTTTTTTTTTTTAGCGTTTTCTGCATAGCAGGCTCTTATTGGATATATGGTTTGCAAATATTTGCTCTCATTCTGTGGGTTGTCTTTCACTTTCTTAATAGTATCTTTAGATGCACGAAAGTTTTTCATTTTGACGAACTCCAGTTTATCAGTTTTTTCTTTCGTTACTTGTGCTTTTAGTGTCATATCTAAGAAACCATTGCCAAATCCAAGTTCATGAAGATGTACTCCTATGTTTCCTTCAAAGAATTCTATAGTTTTAGCTCTTACATTTATGTCTTTCATACATTTTGAGTTAATTTTTATGTATGGTGTGAGGTAAAGGTCCAACTTCAGTCTTTTGCTGTGGCTGTCCAGTTGTCCTAGCAATATTTCTTGAAAAGACTATTCTTTCCACATTGAATGGTGTTGGCACCCTTGTTGAAAATAAGTTGACTATAGAGACATAAATTTACTTCTTGACTCTGAGTTCTATTCCATTGATCTATATGTCAGTACTTATGCCAGTAACACACTATCTTGATTACCATTGCTTTGAAAGTAAGGTTTGAAAGTGTGAGTCCTCCTACTTTGTTCCTGTCAAGATTGTTTTGACCATTCTGGGTCCCTTGCAATTCCATATCAATTTTAGAATCAGCTTGTAAATTTCTACAGAGAGGTCAGCTTGGATTCTGAAAGGGATTGAGTTGAATTTATAGTTCACTTTAGGAAGTGTTGCCTCTTCATGTTATTAAGTCTCCTGATCCATGAACATGGGATGTTTTGCCATTTATTTAGGTCTTTAATTTCTTTCATGTATGTTTTGTAGTTTTCAGTATATACATTTTGCACTTCTTGTGTTACATTTATTCCTGCTTATTTTATTCTTTTTGATGGTATTATAAATGTAATTGTGTTCTTAATTTCATTTTTGGATTGTTCATTGCAAATGTATAAATTGAATTTTGTATATTAACTTATTTATTTGTTCTAATAGTGTTTTAGTGGATTTTTTTAATTGATGTTTTAATAGTTTATAACATTGTGAAATTTTGGGTTGTACATTTTTGTTTGTCCGTCACCATATATATGTCTCCCTTCACCCCTTGTGCCCACCCCCTACCCCCATTCCCCCTGGTAACCACAATACTGTTTTCTCTGTCCATGTGTTGGTTTATATTCCACATATGAGTGAGATCATACAGTGTTTGTCTTTCTCTTTCTGGCTTATTTCATTTAACATAATACCTTCCAGGCCCATCCATATTGTTGCAAATGGGACGATTTTGTCTTTTTTTATGGCTGAGTAGTATTCCATTGTATATATATATACCACATCTTCTTGATCCAATCATCAGTCGAGGGACACTTAGGTCGCTTCCACTTCTTGACTATAGTGAATAATGCTGCAATGAACATAGGGGTGCATAAGCCTCTTTGGATTGTTGATTTCAGGTTCCTTGGATAGATTCCCAATAGTGGGATAGCTGGATCATAAGGTATTTCTATTTTTAATTCTTTGAGGAATCTCCATACTGTTTTCCATAGAGGCTGCGCCAGTTTGCATTCCCACCAGCTGTGTATGAGCGTTCCTGTTTCTCCACATCCTCTCCATCATTTGTTGTTTTTTGTCTTGATGATTATAGCCATTCTAATGGGCGTGAGGTGATATCTTAGTGTTGTTTTGATTTGCATTTCCCTGATGATTAGTGATGTTGAACATCTTTTCATGTGCCTATTGGCCATCTGTATATCTTCTTTGGAGAAGTGTCTGTTCATTTCCTCTGCCCATTTTTTGATCGAGTTGTTTGTTTTTTTGTTGTTCAGTTGTGTGAGTTCTTTATATATTATGGAGATTAACCTCTTGTCAGATGTATGTTTTGCAAATGTTTTCTCCCAGCTGGTGGGTTGTCTGTTCATCTTGATTGTGGTTTCATTTGTCTTGTAGAAGCTCTTTAATCTGATAAAGTCCCACTTGCTTATATTTTCTTTAGTTTCCCTAGTCTGGGTAGGCATGTCATCCGAAAAGATTCCTTTATGACCAATGTCAAATACTGTTTTTGCCTATATTTTCGTCTATGAGTTTTATAGTTTCAGGTCTCACCTTCAGGTCTTTGATCCATTTTGAGTTAATTTTTGTGAATGGCGATAGCAGATGGTCCACTTTCATTCTTTTGCATGTGGCTGTCCAGTTTTCCCAACACCATTTATTGAAGAGACTTTCCTTTCTCCATTGTATGTTCTTAGCTAATTTGTTGAAAATTAGCTGTCCATATATGTGTGGTTTTATTTCTGGGCTTTCAATTCTGTTCCATTGATCTGTGTGTCTGTTTTTGTACCAGTACCATGCTGTTTTGATTACTATTGCTTTGTAGTATGTTTTGAAGTCAGGGATTGTGATGCCTCCAGCTTTGTTCTTTTTTCTTAGGATTGCTTTAGCTATTCGGGGTCTTTTGTTGCCCCATATGAATTTTAGTATTCTTTTTTCTATTTCCGTGAAGAATGTCATTGGGATTCTGATTGGGATTGCATTGAATCTGTAGATTGCTTTAGGTAATACAGACTTTAGAAGTATGTTTATTCTTCCCATCCATGTGCATGGGATGCCTTTCCATTTCTGTATGTCATCATCGATTTCTTTCAATAATGTCTTGTAGTTTTCATTGTATAGGTCTTTCTCCTCCTTCGTAAGATTTATTCCTAGATATTTTATTCTTTTTGATGCAATTGTAAATGGTATTATCTTTTTGAGCTCTCTGTTAGTTCGTTATTAGCATACAGAAATGCAACTGATTTTTGTAGATAATTTTGTACCCTGCGACTTTGCTGTAGTTGTTGATTATTTCTAATAGTTTTCCAGCAAATTCTTTAGGGTTTTCTATATATAAAATCATGTCAACTGCAAATAGAGTTTCACTTCTTCATTGCATATTTGGATTCCTTTTATTCCTTTTTCTTGCCTAATTGTTCTGGCCACACCTCCAGTATTATGTTAAGTAAGAGTGGCCAGAGTGGGCACCTTTGTCTTGTCCCTGTTCTGAAAGGAATGGCTTTCAGACTTTCCCCATTGAATATGATGTTGGCTGTGGGTTTGTCATAAATGGCCTTTATTATGTTGAGATAATTTCCTTCTATACCCATTTTATTGAGAGTTTTTATCAAAAATTGACACTGGATCTTGTCAAATGCCTTCTCTGCATCCATTGAGATGATCATGTGGTTTTTGTTCCTCGTTTTGTTAATGTAGTGTATCATGTTGATTGATTTGCAGTTGTTGAACCATCCCTGCATCACTGGTATAAATCCCACTTGGTCATGGTGTATGATCTTTTGAACATATTGCTGTATTCGGTTTGCCAATATTTTGTTGAGGATTTTTGCATCTATGTTCATCAGCGATATTGTCCTGTAATTTTCCTTCTTTGTATTGTCTTTGTCTGGCTTTGGTATCAGGGTGATGTTGGCCTCGTAGAACGAGTTAGGAAGTGTTCCATCTTCCTCTATTTTTTGGAATAGTTTGAGAAGGATGAGTATTAAGTCTTCTTTGAACGTTTGGTAAAATTCACCAGAGAAGCCATCTGGTCCCGGGCTTTTATTTTTTGGGCGGTTTTTGATTACTATTTCAATCTCTTTACTTGATTGGTCTATTCAGATTCTCCATTTCTTCTTGGTTCAGTTATGGGAGGTTGTATGAGTCTAAGAATTTATCTATTTCTTCTAGATTGTCCAATTTGTTGGCATATAATTTCTCATAGTATTCTCTTATAATCCTTTGTATTTCCATGGTATCCATTGTAATTTCTCCTCTTTCATTTCTAATTTTATTTACTTGAGTTTTTTCTCTTTTTTTCTTAGTAAGTCTGGCTAAGGGTTTGTCAATTTTGTTTATCTTCTCAAAGAACCAACTCTTGTTTCATTAATCCTTTCTACTGTTTTTTTTTTGGTCTCAATTTCGTTTATTTCTGCTCTGATTTTTATTATTTCTCTCCTTCTGCTGAATTGGGCTTTGTTTGTTCTTCTTTTTCTAGTTCTGTTAGGTGTAATTTAAGGTTGCTTATTTGGGCTTTTTCTTATTTGTTAAGCTGGGCTTGTATCGCTATGAGTTTCACTCTCAGGACCACTTTTGCTGCATCCCATATGGTTTGCTATGGCATATTTTCATTTTCATTTGTTTCTGGATAGTTTTTTATTTCTCCTTTAATTTCATCCATGATCCCTTGGTTGTTCAGTAGCATGTTGTTTAATCTCCACATATTTGTCACTTTCCCAGTTTTTTTTTGTTGTTGTTCATTTGCAGTTTCATAGCATTATGGTCTGAAAAGATGCTTGTTATGATTTCAATCTTCTTAAATTTATTGAGGCTTGCTTTGTTTCCCAACATATGGTCTATCCTTGAGAATGTTCCATGTGCGCTTGAGAAGAATGTATAGTTAGCTGTTTTTGGATGGAGTGCTCTGTATATGTCTACTAGGTCCATCTCGTCCACTTTTTCATTTAAGTCCACTATTTCTTTATTGACTTTTTGTCTGGATGATCTATCCATTGATGTAAGTGCCGTATTAAGATCCCCTACTATTATTGTGTTGTTGTTAATGTCTCCTCTTAGGTTTGTTAATAGTTGCTTTATGTACATTGGTGCTCCTATGTTGGGGGCATATATATTTATAAGTGATATGTCTTCTTGGTGGAGTGTCCCTTTTATCATTATATATTTCCCTTCTTTGTCTCTCTTAACCTGTTTTATCTTGAAGTCTACTCTGTCTGATATGAGTATGGCAACACCTGCTTTCTTTTGTTTGTCATTAGCTTGGAGTATTGTCTTCCATCCTTTCACTCTGAGCCTGTGCTTGTCTTTAGAGCTTAGATGTGTTTCCTGGAGGCAGCATGTTGTTGGGTCTTGCTTTTTAATCCATCCTGCCACTCTGTATCTTTTGATTGGAGAGTTCAATCCATTTACATTTAGGGTAATTATTGATATATGAGGGCTTAATGTTGCTGTTTTTTCACTTATTTTCTAGTTCTTTTGCATTTCCTTCGTTTCTTGTCCCTTTTGTTTCGGACTGCCAATTCAGTTTGGTTGTTCTGTCTTATAACTCTTCTAGTTTTCTCTTTGTTTATCATATGTGATCTTGTTTTGATTATTTATTTAGTGGTTACCTTGAGGTTTGTATAAAACATCTTGTGTATGAGATAGTCCATTATCTGATGGCCTCTTATTTCCTTATACTAAGTCAATTCAATCCCTTTCCTCTTCCCCTTCTAAGTCGTTCTTGTTATACCTTATTCTATATTGTGTTGTGGCTGTGTGTTTACAGTGATGAGGTTATATTTATTTTTGGTGAATTCCTAGCTTTGATCTTTGATTTTGGTATTTAAGTGCTAGCTAACCTTTTGCAGTAAAGAACTGCTATTTTTCTGATTTTGTCTACCTATTTTTCTCCTTGCTCCAAGCTTTGTATTCCCTTTCTTTTATTTTTTTCAGGACTGAGGTCCTTCTTGAGTATTTCTTGTAGTGGGGGTCTCGTGGCCATGAACTCCCTTAGCTTTTGTTTATCTGGGAGAGTTACTATTTCTCCATCATATTTGAAGGATATTTTTGCTGGATAGAGTATTCTTGGCTGAAAAATTGTTTCTGTCAGTATTTTGAATATATCATTCCAGTTCTCCTAGCCTGTGAAGTTTCTGTTGAGAAATCCGCTGAGAGCCTGATGGGAGTTCCTTTGTACGTTATTTTTTGTTTTTGTCTAGCTGCCCTTAATATTATTTCTTTGTCATTAACTTTGGCCAGCCTTACCACTGCATGTCGTGGAGTGAGCCTTTGCCTGTTGACGTATTTAGGCGACCTGTTGGCTTCACTTACTGGTATTTCCTGCTCCTTCTCCAGACTTGGGAAGTTCTCAGCTATTATTTCCTTGAATAGGCTCGCTGTTCCTCTTTCCCTCTCTTCTCCCTCAGGAATACCTATAATTCTTATGTTACATTTCCTAATAGAGTCAGATATTTCTCAGAGACTTGCTTCATTTCTCTTTAGTCTTAGTTCTCTCTCCTCTTCCATCTGGAGCATATCTGTATTCCTATCCTCTATAATGCTAATTCTTTCCTCCATATTGTCATCTCTGTTCTTTAAAGATTCCAGATTCTCCTTTATCTCCTCCTTTGTGTTCTTGATCTCCATCAGTACTGATTGGTTTTTCTTTAGGATTTCAATCTCTTTTGTGAAGAAACTCCTAATCTCATTGAATTGTTTGTCTGTGTTGTCTCATATTTCATTGAGTTTTTTATGATAGCTATTTTGAAATCTCTGTTTAGGTTATGGATTTCTGTGCCTTCAGGTTGTTTTCTGGGTGCTTGTCATTTTCCTTCTGGTCTGGTGATTTCATGTACCTTTGCATTGTGGTTCCTGTATTGGCTTTGTTTTTCCTCATCCTGGAAATATCTGGTTGCAATTTCCACCCGCCGTCACTTTGTGGAGGTTAAGGGCTGTGTAATCTGAGCCCCCTTTGCTCTGCCCCGGCTGCTGGCTGCGATCCGCCAGCCGCTTGGTCTGGTCTGGCCAGGTGAGCTGCAGTGTCCGGCTTGCGGGGAGAGGGGGGCTCTCTCTTTTGCCCACTGGGTCCCTGGCGTGGGGGACTTCTCGCTCGACCCTCATTATCCACTCTCCTGGGGTGCTCAGATGTTGATGGGACCCCTGTAGCTGTTCTGAATCCTCTCTGTGGGAGTTTCCCACTGGCTGAGAGAGCCCCAAGAGCTATGGTTTCCCCGCAGAGGGCCGCCCCTCCCCCCTCTCTGGGAGCCGCGCTGACTGGGATCGCTGATCTGATGGGGAGGGAGAGGAGTTCTCCTTACCTCTCCTCACTTCCTCCAGGGGCCCAGCACATTCCACTCTCAGATGTGCGGCAGTGTGGATCTTGCTGATCTTGCTTTTCGCTGTCTAGGAGTCCGTTGTTGGTCTGTGACTGTTCCTTTTGTTGTATCTTATCGGGGGAAGAGTTTCCAGGAAAGCACTCTCTGCCATGACGCTGACATCACTCTCTTAGTGGATTTTTAAAAAGATTTTCCATATGCAATGTCATGTCATGTGCAAATAGAGATGATTTAATTCTTCCTTTCCAATATGGATTAGTTTTATTTCTTTTTCTGGCCCAGTTTCCCTGGTTAGAACCTCCAGTACAGTGTTGAATTGAAGTGACAAGAGCAGACATCCTTTTCTTGTTCCTAATCTTAGGGCGAAAGCATCTCCTCTTTCACCATTATGTGTAGTGTTAGCTGTAGATTTTTCATAGATGCTGTTTATCAAGTTGAGGAAGTTCCCTTTTATTTCTACTTTTTTGAGTGTTTATCATAAATGTGTGTTGGATATTGTCAAATGATTTCTTTGCATCTACTGTGATGATCATGTAGGTTTTTAAAATTTTATTGATATGGTGCATCACTATGATTATCAGATGTTAAACTAACCTTGTATACCTGGGATAAATCTTGCTTGGTCATGGTGTATAATTCTCTTTATATGTTGTTGGATTCAGTTTGCTAGTATTTTGTTCAATATTTGTGCCTTCTTATTTATAAGAGATATTTTCAGTTTTGTTTGCTTGTAATGTCTGGGTCTGATTTTGGTATGAGGTGTTTTTTTGTTTGTTTTTTTTTTTGTGAGGGTGATCATCTAGCTAACATCCGATGCCAATCCTCTTCTTTTTTGCTGAGGAAGATTGGCCCTAGGCTAACATCTGTGCCCATCTTCCTCTACTTTATATGGGACACCACCACAGCATGGCTTGACAAGCAGTGCGTTGGTGCACACCCAGTATCCGAACCTGTGAACCCCAGACCGACAGGAAGCAGAGGAAAAGCACTTAACTGCTGCGCAACCCAGCCGGCCACTGGTATGAGGTTAATACTGGTCTCATTTAATGGGTTGGGAAGTGTTCCCTCTTGTTTTTTGGAAGAGTTTCGGAATAATCGCTATTGATTCTTCTTCAAATGTTAGCCTGGATTTAGCAGTGAAGTCATCTGGACCTGGATTTTTCTTTTGGATAGTTACTGTTATTATTATTGTGAAATATACGTAACATAAAATTTAACATTTTGTTAAAGTGAAACGGCAGCCTACAAAATAGGAGAAAATATTTGCAAATCATATATCTAATAAGGGGTTAATATGCAGAATACATAAAGAACTACTACAACTCAGCAACAAAAAAATAACCTAATTCAAAAAATGGGCCAAAGACTTGAATAGACGTTTTTCTAAAGATGATATAGAAAAGACTGAAAGCACATGAAAACATGCTCAATATCACTAATTATTAGAGAAATGCAAATGAAAATACAACCTCACACCCATTAGGATGGCTACTATCAAAAAAACAGTAAATATGGGGTGTGATGATGTGGAGAAATTGGAACCCTTGTGCACTGTTGGTGAGAATATAAAAGGATGCAGTCACTTTGGAAAATGGTGTGGCAGTTCCTCAAAAGATTAAAACTAGCCTTATCGTATGATCCAGCAATACCACTTCTGGGTATATACCCAAAAGTATTGAAAACATGGTCTCCAAGAGGTATTTGTACACCCATATTTGTAGCAGCAGTATTTGCAATAGTCAAAAAGTGAAAACAACTCGAGTGTACGTCAGTGGGTGAATAGATAAACAAAATGTGGAGTACTCATACAATGGAATGTTATTCAGCTTTTAAAATGGAGGAAATCTTGCCACGTGCTATAATATGGATGAACTTTGAGGACATTATGCTAAGTGAAATAAGGCAGCACAAAAAAGGCAAACACTGTGTGATTCCATTTATATAAGATATCTAAAGTAGTCAAATTCACAGAGATAGAGAGTAGAATTGTTGGTTACTGTGGGGAGGGGGAGAATTGGGAGTTGTTATTTAATGGGTGTAGAGTTTCAGTTTTACAAGATGAAAAAGTTCTGGAGACCTGTTAACGCTACTGAACTATATACTCAAAATGGTTAAGAAGGTAAATTTTATGGTATGTGTTTATCACAATTTAAAAAATTACATGGCTAGCTGCTAGTGGAGGTTAGATAGAACAATGTTTTTGTTTATTGGTTTTGTTTTGCACCATATCTTTGCTATTCATCTATGTTTGTCTTATGTTAAAAATACAAATTTAAAAAAACTGGTAAGAGATACGGGACAAGAAATTGAAAACTCCATAATTGTTTTATTAGTCTGTAAGGGAAAGTAGATTCGTATTTAAAATTAAATGAACATTAAATTTAAAAAAAAGATATTTGATGAGTACCTACCAGGTACTGTGCTAAGGAGTAGGAAACACAATTGTAATCCCTCTTTTTTGTCTTTGTTTTTAGTGTTTTATCTTATTATTTTTTCTTTCTTTCTTTTTCATTGAAGTAACGTTGGTTTATAACATTATATAAATTTCAGATATACATCATTTTATTTTGACTTCTCTTAGAGTACGTCTTGTTCACCACCAAAAATCTAGTTTCAATCCGTCACCATACAAATGTCCCCCTATTCCCCTTTTGCCCTCCCTCTCACCCCTTTTCCCTTCTGGTAGCTACCAGTCTGTTCTCTGTATCTATGTGTTTGTTGTTTTTTTTCCTCACATGAGTGAAATCACGTGGTATTTGTCTTTCTCCATCTGACTTATTTCACTTAACATAATACTCTCAGGGTCCATGCATGTTGTTACAAATGGCAAGATTTCATCTTTTCTTATGGCTGAGTAATATTCCATTTTACACACACACACACACACACACACACACACACACACACATACACACACACACACACACACCATATCTTCTTTATCCATTTATCTGTCGGGCTCTTAGGTTGTTTCCATGTCTTGGCTATTGTAAATAACGCTACAATGAACATAGGGGTACATATATCTTTTTGAAATAGTATTTTCATGTTCTTTGGATAAATACCCAGAAGTGGAATACCTGGATCATATGGTAGTTCTATTCTTCTTGAGGAATACTGTTTTCCATAGCGACTGCACCAGTTTACATTCCCACCAGCAGGGTATGAGGATTCCCTTTTTCCACATCCTCTCCAACACTAGTTATTTCTTATCTTCTTAGTAATAGCCATTCTGAAGGGCATGAAGTTATGTCTCAGTGTAGTTTTGATTTGCATTTCCCTAATAATTACTAATGTTGAACAACTCCTCTTATGCCTATTGGCCATCTATATATCTTCTTTGGAGAAATGTCTGTTCAGATCCTCCACCCATTTTTTAAATCAAGTTGTTTGTCTTTTTGTTACTAGTTGTATGAGTTCTTTATATATTTTGGATGTTAACCCCTTATTGGATATATGATTTGCAAATATCTTCTCCCAAATGTTAGGTTGTCTTTTTGTTTTGTTGAGGGTTTCCATTGCCGTGCAGAAGCTTTTAGTTTGATATAGTCCCATTTGTTTATTTTTGCTTTTGTTTCCCTTGCCTGAGGAGACATATCTAAAAAGATATTGCTGAGACCAGTGTCAAAGAGTGTGCTGCCTATGTTTTCTTCTAGGAATTATATGGTTTCAGGTCTTACGTTCAAGTCTTTAATCCATTTTGAGTTAATTTTTGTGTAGGGTGTAAGATAATGGTCTACTTTCATTCCCTTGCACGTGGCTGTCCACTTTTCTCAACACTATTTATTGAAGAGACTTTCCCTTCTCCATTGTATGTTCTTGGTTCCTTTGTCGAAAATTAGCTGCCCATAAATGTGTGGGTTTGTTTCTGGGCTTTCAATTCTGTTCCATTGATCTGTGCATCTGTCTTTGTGCCAGTACTTTGCTGTTTTGATTGCTGCAGCTTTGTAGTATAGTTTGAAATCAGGAAGAGTGATACCTCCAGCTGTGTTCATTTTTCTCATGATTGCTTTTGCTATTCAGGGTCTTTTGTTGTTGCATGTAAATTTTAGAATTCTTTGTTCTATTTCTGTGAAAAAATGTCATTGGGATTTTGATAGGGATTGCATTGAATCTATAGATTGCTTTAGGTCATAAGGACATTTTAACTGTGTTAATTCTTCCAGTTCATAAGCACAGAATGTCTTTCCATTTCTTTGTGTCTTATCTGATTTCTTTCAACAATGTCTTACAGTTTTCATTGTATAGTTCTTTCACCTCCTTAGTTAAATTTATTCCTAGGATTTTATTCTTTTTGTTGTGATTGTAAATGGGATTGTATTATTCATTTCTCTTTCTGCTGGTTCATTGTTAGTGTATAGAAATGCAGCTGATTTTTGTATGTTGATTTTGTACCCAGAAACTTTACTGTATCCGTTATTTCTAATAGTTTTGTTGGACTCTTTAGGGTTTTCTAAATATAAAATTATGTCATCCATAAATAGGAACAGTTTTACTTCTTCCTTTCCAATTTGGATCCATTTATTTATTTTTTCTTGCCTAATTGCTCTGTCTAGGACTTCCAATACTATGTTGAATAACAGTGGCAAGAGTGAGCATCCTTGTTTTATTCCTGTTCTTAGAGGGATAGCTTTCAGTTTTTCACCATTGAATATAATGTTAGCTGTGAGTTTGTTGTATTTGGCCCTTATCATGTTGAGGTACTTTACTTCTATAGCCATTTCCTTGAGAGTTTTTATCATAAATGGATGCTGTATCTTGTCAAATACTTTCTCTGCATCTATTGAGATAATCATGTTATTTTTATTTTTCATTTTGTTAACATGGTGTATCACGTTGATAGATTTGTCAGTATTGAACCATATCCGCATCCCTGGAATAAATCCCACTTGATCATGGTGTATGATCCTTTTACTATATTGTTGTATTCAGTTTTCTAGGATTTTGTTGAGGATTTTTGCATCTATGTTCATAGCAACATTGGCCTGTAATTTTCTATTTTGTATCATCCTGGTTCGGCTTTTGTATCAGGGTAATGCTGACCTTGTAAAATGAGTTAGGAAGCGTCCCCTCCTCTTCAGTTTTTTTGACGAGTTTGAGAAGGTTAAGTATTAAATCTTCTTTGAATGTTTGGTAGAATTCACCTGGGAAGCTGTCTGATTCTGGACTTTTGTTTTTGGGGAGGATTTTGATTACTGTTTCAATCTTCTTACTAGTAATTGGTCTATTCAGATCTCTATTTCTTCTTTATTCAGTTTTGGAAGATTGTATGATTCTAAGAATTTATCTGTTTCTTCTAGGTCATCCAATTTGTTGGCATATAGCTTTTCATAGTATTCTCTTACAATCTTGTATTTCTGTTGTATCCATTATAATTTCTCCTCTTTCATTTCTAATTTTTTTTATGTGAACCTTATTTCTCTTTTTCTTACTGAATCTAGCTAAAGATTTGTCAATTTTGTTTCCCTTTTCAAAGAATCAGATTTTGGTTTCATTGATCTTTTCTGTTGTCTTTTTAGGGTCTATTTCATTTATTTCTGCTCTGATTTTTATTATTGCCTTCCTTCTACTGACTTTGGGCTTTGTTTGTTCTTCTTTTTCTAGTTCCTTTAGGTGTAGTGTTAGATTGTTTATTTGAGATTTTTCTTCTTTATTGAGGTAGGCCTGTATTGCTTTTTCTTTCTATTTCATTTCTGCTTTTGCAGTATCCCATAGATTTTGGTATGTTGTGTTTTCATTTTCATTTGTCCTCCAGGTATTTTTTTATTTCTTCTTTGATTTCTTTGTTGATCCAGTAGTTATTCAGTAGGGTGTTCTTTAGTCTCCACATATTTCTGACTTTTCCAGGTTTCTTCTTTTAGTTGCTTTTTAGTTTTTTCTTATTTTATTGAGGTCATATTGACTTATAACTTGTAAATTTCAGGTGTACATTATTGTATTTCAGTTTCTGTGTAGACTGAAGCTTATTGACCACCAATAGTCTAGTTTTTATCTGTCACCATATATATGTGCCCCTTTACCCCTTTTCCCCTCCCCCCCCCCCTTTTTCCTGTTCTCCTTCTCTATGTGTTTGTTTTCCACATACGAGTGAAATCATATGGTGTCATACCATTTTGGTTGGAAAAGATGCTTTATATGATTTCAGTCTTAAATTTATTGAGATTGTTTGTTTCCCATCATATGGTCTGTCTTTGAGAATGTTCCATGTGCACTTGAGAAGAATGTGTATTCTGCTGCTTTTGTTTTTTTTTTAATTTTTTGTTTATTGCAGTAACATTGGTTTATAACATTGTAAAAATTTCAGGTGTACATCATTGTACTTCTATTTCTGCATGGACCACATCATGTTCACCACCAAAATACTAATTACAACCCATCACCACACACATGCACCGAATTATCCCTTTCACCCTCCTCCCTCCCCCCTCCCCTCTGGCAACCACCAATCCAATCTCTGTCCCTATGTATCCGTCCATTGTTGTCACTATCTACTACTTAATGAAGGAAATCATACGGTATTTGACCTTCTCCCTCTGACTTATTTCACTTTGCATTATACCCTCAATGTCCATCCATGTTGTCACAAATGGCTGGATTTCGCTTTCTTATGGCTGAGTAGTATTCCATTGTGTATATATACCACAGCTTCTTTATCCATTCGTCCCTTGATGGGCACTTAGGTTGCTTCCAAGTCTTGGCTATTGTGAATAAGGCTGCAATGAACACAGGGGTGCATGTACCTTTGCAAATTGGTGTTTTCAAGTTCTTTGGATAAATACCCAACAGTGGAATAGCTGGATCATATGGTAGTTCTATCCTTGATTTTTTGAGGAATCTCCATACTGTTTTCCATAGTGGCTGCACCAGTTTGCACTCCCACCAGCAGTGTATGAGAGTTCCTTCTCTCCACATCCTCTCCAACACATGTTGTTTCCTGTCTTGTTAATTATAGCCATTCTGACGGGCGTGAGGTGATATCTCATTGTAGTTTTGATTTGCATTTCCCTGATAGTTAGTGATTTTGAACATCTTTTCATGTGTCTGTTGGCCATCTGTATATCTTCTTTGGAGAAATGTCTGTTCAGGTCTTTTGCCCATTTTTTAATTGGGTTGGTAGTTTTTGTTGTTGAGATGCATGAGTTCTTTATATATTTTGGAGATTAAGCCCTTATCAGAAGTATGGTTTGCAAATATCTTGTCCCAATTGTTAGGTTGTCTTTTCGTTTTGTTGATGGTTTCCTTTGCTGTGCAGAAGCTTTTTAGTTTGATGTAGTCCCATTTGTTTATTTTTTCTATTGTTTCTCTTGCCCGGTCAGATGTGGTGTTTGAAAAGATGTTGCTAAGACCGATGTCGAAGAGCGTACTGCCTATGTTTTCTTCTAGAACTTTCACAGTTTCAGGTCTTACATTCAAGTCTTTAATCCATTTGGAGTTAATTTTTGTGTATGGTGTAAGGTAAGGATCTACTTTCATTTTTTTGCATATGGCTATCCAGTTTTCCCAACACCATTTGTTGAAGAGACTTTCTTTTCCCCATTGTATGTTCTTGGCTCCTTTGTCAAAGATTAGCTGTCCATAGATGTGTGGGTTTATTTCTGGGCTTTCGATTCTATTCCACTGATCTGTGTGTCTGTTTTTGTGCCAGTACCATGCTGTTTTGGTTACTATAGCTTTGTAGTATATTTTGAAGTCAGGGAGTGTGATACCTCCAGCTTTGTTCTTTTTTCTCAGGATTCCTTTAGCTATTCGGGGTCTTTTGTTGTTCCATATAAATTTTAGAATTCTTTGTTCTATTTCTGTGAAAAATGTTGTTCAAACTTTGATAGGGATTGCATTGAATCTATAGATTGCTTTAGGAAGTATGGACATCTTAACTATGTTAATTCTTCCAATCCAAGAGCACGGAATATCTTTCCATTTCTTTGTGTCTTCTTCAATTTCTTTCAGAAATGTTTTATAGTTTTCGGTGTACAGATCTTTCACCTCTTTGGTTAAGTTTATTCCTAGGTATTTAATTCTTTTTGTTGCAATTGTAAATGGGATGGTATTCTTAATTTCTCTTTCTGCTACTTCGTTGTTAGTGTACAGAAATGCAACTGATTTTTGTATGTTGATTTTGTATCCTGCAACTTTACCATATTCGTTTATTACTTCTAAAAGTTTTCTGGTGGATTCTTTAGGGTTTTCTATATATAAAATCATGTCATCTGCAAATAGTGACAGTTTCACTTCTTCCTTTCCAATTTGGATCCCTTTTATTTCTTTCTCTTGCCTGATTGCTCTGGCTAGGACTTCCAATACTATGTTAAATAGGAGTGGTGACAGTGGGCATCCTTGTCTGGTTCCTGTTCTTAGAGGGATAGCTTTCAGTTTTTCACCATTGAGGATGATATTAGCTGTGGGTTTCTCATATATGGTCTTTATTATGTTGAGGTACTTTCCTTCTATACCCATTGTATTCAGAGTTTTTATCATAAATGGATGCTGGATCGTGTCTAATGCTTTCTCTGCATCTATTGAGATGATCATGTGATTTTTGTTCTTCATTTTATTAATGTGGTGTATTACGTTGATTGATTTGCGAATGTTAAACCATCCCTGCATCCCTGGAATAAATCCCACTTGATCATGGTGTATAATCTTTTTAACGTATTGTTGTATGCGATTTGCTAGTATTTTGTTGAGGATTTTCGCATCGATGTTCATCAGTGATATTGGCCTGTAATTTTCTTTTTTTGTGTTGTCCTTGTCTGGTTTTGGTATCAGGGTAATGTCGGCTTCATAGAATGAGTTAGGGAGCTTCCCCCCTCCTCAATTTTTTGGAAGAGTTTGAGAAGGATAGGTATTAAGTCTTCTTTGAATGTTTGGTAGAATTCACCAGGGAAGCCGTCTGGTCCTGGACTTTTATTTTTGGGGAGGTTTTTGATTACTGTTTCGATCTCCTTACTGGTGATTGGTCTATTCAAATTCTCCACTTCTTCTTGATCCAGTTTTGGAAGGTTGTATGATTCTAAGAATTTATCCATTTCTTCCAGATTGTCGAATTGGTTGGCATATAGTTTTTCATGGTATTCTCTTATAATCTTTTGTATTTCTGAGGTGTCTGTTGTAACCTCTCCTCTTTCATTTCTGATTTTACTTATTTGTAAGGCCAAACCTTTCTTTGGGCAGGGTTAATCCCTGTACTTCACTGCATACATGTATACATAGATGAAATTGCCTTGTTTGAGGTGGTTGTTCAAATACAGATGGGATCATAATACAGGTTCTGTAACTTGCTTTTTTTGTTTAATAATATATTTGGCATATCTTTCAAGGTTAATACATAGAGACCTACATCATTAATTTTAGTTCTGCAACATACCGTTATACCGTAGTTTTATTAACCCCCTTTGACAAGCTTTTAGGTTGTTTCCAGTTTTCCGTCATAACAAACAATGCTTCAGAGAATGTGTGTCTTTGAGTACTTGTGGAAGTACGTCTTCAGAATAAATGCCCAGAAATTGAAATATGGGTCAAAGGGTGCACACATTTTACATTTTAATAGATATTGTGAAATTGTCTTCCAAAGTGTCTGATCCTAATTTAGACTCCCACAAAGAGTTTGTGAGAGTACCTGTTGCGCCATACCTTCATGAACGCTGAATATTAGGTCATGGAATGTTTCATGTATGTATCTATTAAGTCCATCTGGTGTAGTGTTTCATTGAAGGCCGATGTTCCTTTGTTGACTTTCTGTCTGGATAATATATCCATTGTTGTAAGTTTGGTATTAAAGTCTCCTAATGTTATTATGTTTCTGTCAATTTCTCCCTTTAGGTCTGTTAATAATGCTTCATATACTTTGGTGCTCATATGTTAGGTGCATCTATATTAATAAATGTTATGTCTTCTTGATGAATTGTCCCCTTTATAATCATATAATAACCTACTTTGTCTCTTTTTATTTTTTGGCTTAAGCACTTCTTTGTCTGATATAAGTATGACTGTACCTGCTTTGTTTTGGTTGCCATTTGCTTGGAGTATTGTCTTCCATCCCTCCACTCTGCGCCTATGTTTGTTTTTAGAGCTGAGATGGGTCTCCTGGAGGCAGAATATTGTTGGGTTTTGTTTTCTAATCCACCAGCCACTCTCTATCTTTGGATTGGTGAATCCAATTCCTTTACATTTAGGGTGATTATTGATATATGAGGATTTAATATTGCCATTTTGTCTTTTGTTTTCCGATTGCTCTATATTTCCATTGTTTCTTTTCTCTTTTGTTTCTGTCTGCTGTTTCAATTTGGTGTTTTTTTTTTTCTGATATGTTTCTCAGTTTCCTCTTTTTTTATGTTATGTGACTCTGCCCTGAATTTTTGTTTTGTGGTTACATGAGGTTTGTATAAAAGGTCTTATAAATGAGATAGTCCTTTTCTGCTGATAGCATCTTATCTTCATTTGTATATGCAGGTTTCATCCTTTTTCTCTGCCCTGTCTATGTTTTTGTTGTCACAAATTATCCATTTTCTATTGTTTGTTAACAAATTGAAGTCGTTATAGTTATTATTAATTCTTCCTTTCCCTTTAACCTTTTTGTTATAATTGTTTACTAACCTGATATAGAGTTGTGATTTTCTGATTCTTTCTGGCTATTTGTCACCTTGCTCAAAGCTTTTTGTACCTTTGCCTTTTTGTTTCAGGTAGGAGAGCTTCATTCAACGTTTCTTGTAAGGCAGGTCTTGTTGCAATGAACTCCCTTGGCTTTTGTTTGTCTGGGAAAACCTTTATTTCTCCTTCATACTTGAAAGATATCTTTGCTGGATAGAGTATTCTTGGTGACAGTTTTTATCATTCAGTATTTCAATATATCATTCCACTCTCTCCTGGCCTGTAGCATTTCTTCTGAGAAATCTGCTGATAACCTAATCGAGGTTCCCTTGTAGGTCATTGTCCCCCCCCCCCCCCAGCTGCCTTTAATATTCTTTCTTTGTCATTGCCTTTGACAGTTTTCTTATCATGCATCTTGGAGAAGGTCTTTTTGCGTTGAAATAATTGGGTGTTCTGTTACCTTCATTGATTTGTATATTCAGTTCCTTCCCCAGGTTTGGGAAGTTCTCAGCTATTATTTCTTTTTTTTTTTTTTAAAGATTTTATTTATTTTATTTTTCCCCCCAAAGCCCCAGTGGATAGTTGTATGTCGTAGCTGCACATCCTTCTAGTTGCTGTATGCGGGACTCGGCCTCAGGATGAACGGAGAAGTGGTGCCTCGATGCGCACCCGGGATCCGAACCCGGGCCACCAGCATCGCAGCGCGCGCACCTAACCACCAAGCCACAGGGCCGGCCCTCAGCTATTATTTCTTTAAATAAGCTTTCTGCTCCCCTTTCTCCCTCTTCTCCTTCTAGGATACCTATTATCCTTATGTTGTCCTTTCTAATGGAGTTTAATGATTCTCACAGAATTTCTACACTTTTTTGTCTTAGTATTCTCTCCTCTTCTACCTGCATCATTTCTAGTTTACATATTTGAGCTTGCTAATTCTCTCTTACATATGATCACCTCTCTTTCCAGTGCCATCTAATGCATTCTTCATCTCATTTTTTTTCTGAGTTGTTCAGCTCCAGAATTTCTATTTGGTTCTTTTTTTAGAGTTTCAGTCTAAAAAGTATTGGTAAAGTATTCCTTTTGTTCACTGATTTTATTCCTTAGCCCATTGAATTGTTTTTTAAAAAACTTTTCTTGTAGCTGATTGTGTTTCTTCATAACAGCTATTCTGAAGTCTGGAAGATCACAATCTTCCATGACTTTATATTGATTTTCTTGAGAAATGTTATTTTCTTTTTGTGATGCTGTGTTCCCATGGCTTTTTTTGTTTTTTTTCTCAGTTATTCCTCTGCTGGCATAGCAAACACTTTTCTTATTTAGGTATAGCTTTGTTTTGATTCAAACTTTTCAACCAGTTGGAGATTAGAGGCCTGCCTCTCTTTTTCAGTAGGTGGCACTGTAGTACTAGTTTTTGGTTTTTCTTACCTGAACTATCTGCACATTCCATCTTCCACCGCCTCTATTTGGTCTGTTGCTTGTACTCTCATCATCACTTCCTGTGCCTCTTGGGGTCACTGATGCCTTGCCATTGTTGGTGTCACTGCAGTCGCTGTCTTTGCTGCCAGGGGTACATGGCTGGCTTATGCCTCCACTGCATTTGGGATCACCAGGGTCAGAAGCTCTTGCCATCATAGTGTGGGGAGGGGGAAGGTTGGAAGGCAGTTGTGTTCCTGGGGCGCCACCTCTGTTGTTGCCCATTACCTACCTTGTGGTCGCAGGCACTGCTGTGGCTGGGGTGGTCTGAGTTCTTTGTGCGCCTCTGCTGCTGCTGCTACCAGGCTCTGAGCCGCGACTGGGGTCCTTGGATCACAGGGCTCTGCCTCAGCTGCTGTTGTTCCCTGTGCCTGCAAATGTCACTGCGGCTCGCTGGGTGGAGTCGCATTCATGCCTTCACTGCTACCTACTGGGTTCTCTCGGGCTGGGAGTGGCTGGCTCATCCACCACAGTTGAGGGTCCACTGTCCTGGGACCTGCCTTTGCTCCTCCCCATTTAGCCTCCTCCACATGTTCCAATCCACCCCCCTTGTGTGTACCAGTGTGTAGAGGTCTCCTTTGTCCTGGTGAGATGGGCAATGTAGCCTTTGTTGGGTTATGCATGTTTTTCTCACTGTAGATTAAAGGCGAGACAAAGGGATCCTCTCATGCCACCATGATGATGATGTCACTCCTGTAGTCTCTCTCGTAAGGAGCTAAAATCTAATGGTGTAAACAGATATTAGACAAATAAATACAGAAATTTAAGTGCCCAGGAAATTGAGGGGAGAGTATTTCTATGATTTAGTAAGGAGTTGGTCTAATGTATCTACCCCAAAATATCCCGGACAGCTCCTTAGTATGTCTTGACCATATTTCTCCTTATCAGTCAGTTAGTAGGAAAAAAAATCCAAATTGGAAGGGAAAAATGTTTTAACCATTTTGACCATTTTTAAGTGTACAGTTCTGTGGCATTAAGTACATTCACATTGCCATGTAGCCATCATCACCATTTTTAAAAATAATTTTGATCAGTTTTGCTGGGGAGCAAGTTCATGGAGCTCCTTATGCTGTCATGTCAGAAGTCTCTCTCCCCATAAATTAAATTTTTTATTTTCACTTACCATCATTTCATAAACATTTTGACATTACTACATAATCTTTATCTCTTTCAGTTCTATGATATTCTGTCCAGTAAATATCATAATTTACTTAAGTATTTCTCTATTATTATATGGTGAGATTATTATTTTTAATTTTTCACTATTATAGATAATCTACAGTGGGCATCTTGGTGGCAGTGGATGTTTTTTAGATTTCTTGGGGTTAAATTCCCATGTAAAATCAGTGATTTTAAGAGTATGCTGTTTTCCTATTTGAGAATAATACAATGTATGGTATAAATACTATTTACAGTAATAGTCATATTTCTTCATCTGAATATTAAAGTTGATAATTACTTATTAACAATATAAAGGATGTACTTATATTTTCTTTCTAATAAAAGGGAAACACTTTTCTACAGATAATCGTGTAATTATTTGAGTGATCAGAATCATGCTTTTCTTTTAACAGCTATTGAGAGATAAGCCTATTCTTGCTGAAGAAAATTTTTCAAAAAGGAAGCTATATTGTAGCCTTTTTGTAGCTTTTTTGTTTTCATCTAATTGTACCTTGAGTACTCTTGGAATGTGGTGCTGTTATTTTTAATTTCTGACCAATTATATTGATAGGACTTTGTATTATTGTTTCCATTGTAAATACAACAAATTATTATTTTTTTTCTTTTCTTTTTTTTTTTTTTTGCTGAGGAAGATTGGCCCTGAGCTAACAACTGTTGCCAATCTTCCTCTTTTTTTGCTTGAGAAAGATGGTCCCTGGGCTAACATCCATGCCAGTCTTCCTTTATTTTGTGTATGGGATGCCACCACAGCATTGCCTGATGAGCACTGCATAGGTCTGCGTCTGGGATCCGAACCCACGAACTCTGCACCGTCAAATTGGAGCATGTGAACTTAACCACTACACCACTGGGCCAGTCCCAATAAATTCTTATTTTTAGGGGGTAAAACCCTAATTACATCCTGTGCAAGTCATATTCAGATGGTATCTTTATTTTTAGGCATTGGTTGCTTAGGTCACTATAGTAATTAAAAAGGAACATTAGCTCTTTGATACCATGTCACATACTATATCAGTGGTTTAATAGTATATTTACCAGTGGAATTCTTTTTTTTCCCCAAGCAAAATCTTACGTGGAATATTATTATCTTGGACCTTGGGTGCTTAAAGAGTGAAGAGTTCTCTCCTCCTTCCCCAAGTGGAGCTAAGAGTCACCACTAAGCCACTGCCACATTACTAAGCTTCAAATTAAATGTTTCCAGAACCCATGAAGTATTCCAGTGTTCCTTTCATTTTGTAAATGTAGGATACCTAATGTGTACAAGGCACAATGTAGGTGCCGAGGATAAAGAATTTAACAAAAGAGAAAATTTCTCTAACCTCCCAGAAGTTACATTCTTGTTAGGGAAGACCAATAAGAAACAAACAAGTAAATATATGGTAAAAAATGCAGTGGAGAAACAATGAAAAAGTGTAAAAGCGATAGAGATTTTTGGAGGACAGTATGTAGGGTGATCAGGCAAGGCTTTACTGATGAGGTGACATTTAAGAGAGATCTGAAGGGAACGTGGGCCATGCAGATATCTGGAGGAAGAACATTTCAAGCAGAGGAAACAGCAAGTGAAAATGCAATAAGATGTGAACATACTTAACATGTTTAAGGAACAGCAAGACCTCGTATGTGGCTGAAGCATGTAAGTGAAGAGCAGGATGGGGAAAGGAGATGAGATCAGATAGGTAACTCTATAGGGCCTTGCAGGCCATCATAAGGACTTTGAATTTTACTCTGAGATGAATTTTACTCTGAGGTTTTTGAAATAGGAGTGATTTGATCTGACTTGAATTTTAATAGAATCACTCAAGAGGCTGTGTTAAACCAGACTATAGGAGGCAAGAGTGGGAGGGAGACCAATTAGGATGCTATTTCAGTAATCCAGTAAGAATCAGTAGTGCTTAGACCAGGGTGGTAGCAAGGGAGGTGCTAAGAAGTAATTCAGTCCTTTACATATTTTGAAAATTGGGCCAGTAGGATTTGCTCTTAGATTATATAATGGGGTGTGAGAAAGAAAGACGGGGGTCAGATGATTCCACGGCTTTTGCTCCCAGAGAGTGCTTCATGTTATAAAGTAATTATGCTTGTCTGTCTTCTTAAAATCTGTGTTCATTGAAGACAGGCTCACTATTATCCATTTTTGCATACTCTGTGCCTATCACAGGGCTGGACGTGTAGTAGGTCCATAGTAAATACTTGCTGAAGTGGCAGGGTAATACCTTACCCTTATCTGGATCTTCTCTAGTTCTTTTCTGTAGAGAATGATGTCCTAGTGATAAATTTTCTTATGTGCCCATTACATTTCAGTGCTAGGAATATACTGGCACTTTTTATCTTTCTCATTCTCCCCCTTTCTTTGTTTCTAGAGTCCCTTCTTATCAACATGTCTTTAACATATGTATGGGTAGCGGGTATTCGTATTTCTTGATTTGACTATGTTTAAGTATAATGTTGACTTAAATATATTTTTCTGTTGTCAGTGTATATTAGTTTTATTGGCCAGATTCTATGTTCTGGTTGTGTTTCATTATCTGAAAGGCTATATTACAAAAAAGTTATATCAGTTTACCACCATGAATAAATGGAAAATGCCCATTTTACTATATACCTATAGTACTATAATTACATTTTCCCCATCTTTAATGGGTAAAAACAGTTGTCATTGTTTTAATTTGTATTTTTCTGATGCCTGGTAAGGTTGAATATTTTTTCCGTTTGCCTGCTAGTTTGTATCTAATTTTATAAGTTAAGTTGTCTTCAGAAAACATTTGCTTTAACCATCAGTCAGTTCAGTTTATGTTTTGAGTACCTACTACTCCTACTGCATATTGGGCACTGAATTAGGTTCAAGGGGTATTACAGGAAATCATGTTATAGAGAGAGTTCAAACATATAACATGTGGCATAATAAAGATGGATATAATTTACTGTGGGATCGTGGGTGATAATATTAAGTACTCAATAAGCTTAATTACCATGTGACAGGCATTATTCTGAGTCGGTTTTTTTTCCTTAGTTAAGTCATTTAATAAACAACAACACTATGCAATAGGTACTCTGGTTATACTCATTTTTAAATATAAAGAAACTAAGGCACAAGGAGTTTAATTACTTGCCTGAAGTGAAAATACTAGTAAATGTGAAACCGGGATTAAACTCAGGAAGTCTGACTCCAAAGTCTATATTTTTTATTATTAACCTATAAATCAGTTTTTAAATATTGGATTCACAGAAGTGGTAGTACAGATTGTTCATTTGTATTACCACAGAAAGCTATGTTGAGACACTTTTTAAAATATTCATATCATATTCTATTCATTTATGATTAGCATATTTACTTTAATAATTATCCTGTTCAAGTGAATAGTTAATGCAAATGTGACTTTAGTCTCTTACTTTTTTATTGAACCATCTATCTCAAATTCTTTTTGCTTTAGATGTGTATGCCTTTTTTTCCCAACTGAAAGAAATGAAACTGTAAATAAATAAATTGACTTTAAAATTTTAGCCATTACTGAATTTTCAGCAAGGAAATTCTAGGTTTTCAATATAAGTAAAGATATGGGTAAGTAATAAACATGTCAAAGTATCTCTTAAACTATTGTACTACATTTAAGTATAAAATTTGCTGCAAGACACAAATCTCAGTTTTGTCAACTTTTTTTATGAGACTCTGGGGTGTGATGATATGTATTTTACTTGGATGAGAAATAGTGGTATTATGTTTACAGTTAAAGAATTGGAATGGAAATGATGTATGATAAAATATAAAAATGCCATAAGCACTTAAGTCCTTGGTATTTTTGTACCAATGTAAGTCTTGGGTAAAATTTCACCTCACTGTCCAGAAGTTGACATGTCTGATCACTATTTAGCAAAGTCACAATCCTTTACTTACATATACACATACACATAATTGTCATGAAATAGGAACATACACTAATATTTGTGGCTAGACCATAGAACAGTTTTTGGCATATAATAGGCATTCAGTAAATATTTGTTCGGTGAATGATTAAATGCCTTCTTTGTCTTGGTTTTTATCTGATCAGTATCAACTTGTTAATAAGGATGATGAAAACCTGGCCCTTTACAGATTTAAATAAAAGCAAGCTTCGCGAGCATAATGCAACTTAATCATATTCTTTTGATGGTTTTAAAGGATTCTAATCAAGGAAATCTTTTAAGAAATTCAAATGTAGATGAAAAACTTTTTAAAAGTACCTTTGCTATTCGATATCTGTTGGAAGGAAATTGGTGGTGAATTTATTTGTAATGCAATGAATTACCCCTTGATTAAAAAAAATGTATGTTTTGCTATGCAAATAGAATATATATAACCAGTTTTTAAATGATGAGCAAGGAAGAAAATCTGTTACTACTGCAGAACAGTATATCAAGTCTCTTTTTTCTTTTCTTGTTAAATTTTCAGGTGAAGGGAAGTGGCTCCGAAACATTGACTATTACCGTTTAGATGGTTCTACTACTGCACAATCAAGGAAAAAATGGGCTGAAGAATTTAATGATGAAACTAATGTGAGGTAGGAAATACTTCCTGTATGTATAGAAAATTTTCTTAAAATTATTTTAAAATCTCTATGCAGTAAAATTCACTTTTTTTGGTAACTAATGCAAGATACAATCAAGATATAAAATAGTTTCATCATCCCTCAAGAAATTCACTCATGAAATCATAAAATTTGTAGCTTTTTGAGTCTCACTTCTTTCACTTAGCAAAATGCATTTGAGATTTATCCATATTGCTGTATATGTCAATAGTTTGTTCCTTTTTATTGTTGAGTAGTATTCCGTTGTGTGGATGTATCACAGTGTAGCCAGTTCCACTTGAGAGATATTTGAGTTGTTTCCAGGATTTGGAATTAAAATTGAAACTGCTCTAAACATTGATGTATAAGGTTTTGTGTGACCCTTACATATTTACCCAAGTGAAATGAAAATCCAGGAGTGCAGTTGCTGGGTTGTATGGTAAGTTTACATTTAGCTTTGTAAGAAATTGCCAAACAGTTTTCCACAGCACTTGTATAATTTTGCATTCCTGCCAGCAGTGCGTCAGAGTTCCAGTTGCTCTGCATCCTTGTCGCCATTTGATATTATTGTTTTTTAAAAAATTATTTTACCCATTCTAATAGGTATGTAATGGTATCTCATGTGAGTTTAATTTGCATTTCCCTAATGATAATTGATGTTGAGCATCTTTTCATGTGTTTATTGGCCATTTTTATATCATCTTTGGTGACAAATATGTTAGAGGATTTTAAAGTTAACAGAGTATTCCTGATATATTTATCTGTTGTAGAAATTTGAATCATACTTTAAACCATTTAGGTATAGGATGTGTTGTTGATGTTGTTTTTAACTAAGCAATTAACAGACTTGAACTGCATTTGGAAGAGAAAAATTTATATACATACATATAAACATATGCACACACACATTCACATGTGTGAAAGCATGACTTTTAAGAAAAAGATGAAGAGATGGGGTTAGTTTAATGGCAAGATGACTGAGGTAGGGGCCGGCCCCGTGGCTTAGCGGTTAAGTGTGTGCGCTCCGTTGCTGGCGGCCCGGGTTCGGATCCCGGGTGTGCACCGATGCACCGCTTCTCCGGCTATGCTGAGACCGCGTCCCACATACAACAACTAGAAGGATGTGCGGCTATGACATACAACTATCTACTGGGGCTTTGGGGGAAAAATAATAAATAAAATTATAAAAAAAAAAAAAAGATGACTGAGGTATACCCTAATAAATGTTTTAAAAGTATGAAAGATATTATACTGTGTGTGTAAAACATGTTTGAATTCTAGCAGAGTCCTAAACTACACCTAGGGTTAAGGCTAGAGAAATTCCAGTTAGACCACAGAAGAGTTAATTCTGTTAGGTATTTAAAATCTGTAGAGTCTGGGAGACCTTACAAAGGAATGGTTTGAGTACAGTAAAGTTAAAAAAGCATATAATTAAATAGTTTTTTAAAGAATGAGTACATTTTTATATTGTTTGCCATGTTTTTAAAAATTATTATTTGTGCATGAGTGTGAAGAAGTAATTTTATTGAGTAACCCTAGCCTTACTTGTCAAACTTAATCTAAATCTTTGACTTGCTCAGTTTCCCAAACTGATGAGTATCAAAATAGCATATGATTTGTCCCATAACATCCATATTTGATGACCAGTAGGAAACAACATTGAAACGTGGATGCTGAATTGTCAGCTTGGCTTACTCACTAGGAAATTAACCCCCCTCAACATATGCCAAAAAGTGTCTCTGATTCAAATTCATCTTCTAGATATATATACATATCATGGATTTGAGAAGTTATTCTAGAGTAGCTAAACCTGTCCAGATCAAATCCACAAATGTTAGAGATTATGTCTATCTATATTCTTTTTCTCATGACTCAGTAATTTTCAGAAAAGAGAATGTAAATATAATTGTTTATGGTAAAGCAGTTGGAAAGGCACATTAAGATAAACTTTAAGGGGGCCGGGCCCAGTGGCGCAAGCGGTTAAGTGCATGCGCTCCTCTGTGGCGGCCTGGGGTTCACTGGTTCGGATCCCGGGCGCACACCGACACACCACTTGTCAAGCCATGCTGTGGCAGCGTCCCATATAAAGTGGAGGAAGATGAGCATGGATGTTAGCCCAGGGCCAGTCTTCCGCAGCAAAAAAAAAAAAAGAGGAGGATTGGCAAAGTGGAGGAAGATGAGCATGGATGTTAGCCCAGGGCCAGTCTTCCGCAGCAAAAAAACAAAACAAAACAAAACAAACAAAAAGAGGAGGATTGGCAGATGTTAACTCAGGGCTGATCTTCCTCACAAAAAAAAAAAGATAAACTTTAAGATAATAACTGTTTCTAATATTGTCTTATGTGGACAGAAAGTAGGTTTTAATAGTCTCAGGGTCTCTGGTTAGCGTGATACTGTTTTTTTCTTAACTTTTTATTTAGAAATAATTATAGATTCACAGGAACTTGCAAAGATAGTATAGAGAGGTCCTGTGAACCCTTCACCTAATTTTCCCTAATAGTTACATCTTACATACCTGTAATACCAAAACCAAGAAATTGACACTGTTTCAGTGCATGTGTATGTGTGTCTTTTTATCACATATGTAGAGGGTCTGGTAACCACCACTGTATTCAAGGTATAGGAATATTCCATCACCACAGAGATTGCTCTCTTACTACCATTTTATTGTCATACCCATCCTTACCACTACCCTCACCACTATCCCTAACTCCTGGCAATAACTAATTTGTTCTTCATCTTTATAATTTTGTCGTATCAAGACTGTTATATAAATGATATCATACTGTATGTGATCTTTTGAGATTGGCTTTTTTCACTCAGCGTAATGCCCCTGAGTTCCATCCAAGTGGTTGTGTATATCAATAGTTTGTTCCTTTTTATTACAGAATAGTGTGTATTCCATGGTATGGATGTACCAGTTTGTTTAATACAAACTTATACAGCTACTGCAGGGCATTTTGGTTGTTTCCAAGTTTGGCTATTACAAATAAAGCTGCTATGAACATTGTGTACAGGTTTTTGTGTACCTAAGTTTTCATTTTTCTAGGATAAATGCCCAGGAGTGTGATTGCTAGGTTGTGTGATAAGTGACTATTTAGTTTTTTAAGAAACTGCCGAACTGTTTTCCAGAGTGGCTGCACCATTTTACATTCCCACTAGTAAAGTGTGAGAGATCAAGTTTCTCTGCATCTTCACCAGCATTTGGTGTTATCACTATTTTTTATTTTAGCTGTTCTGATAGGTGTGTAGTGGTATCTCATTATGGTCTTAATTTGCATTTCCTTGGTGGCTGGTTATGTTGAACAATCTTTTCATGCATTTATTTGTCGTCTGTATATCCTCTTTGGTGAAATGTTTCTTCATGTCTTTTGCCCATTTTCTCATTGGATGCTTGCCTTTTTATTGCTAAGTTTTGAAAATTTTTTATATAATTTAGATGAGTAATTTGTCAGATATGTGGTTTGCAGATATTTCCTGCCAGTGTATGGCTTGTCTTTTTAACCCCTTCACAAGGTCTTTCACAGAGCAAAACTATTTAATTTTGATGAAATCTAGTTTGTCAATGATTTCTTCTTTTTTCATGCTTTTCGTGTCAAATCCAAGAGCTCTTCTTCAAGCCCTAGGCCCTGAAAATTTTCTCCTGTGTTATCTTCTAAAAGTTCTATAGTTTTATATTTTATGTTTAAGTCCGAGTGCATTTTGAATAAGTTTTTGTATAAGATGTGAGATTTAGGTCGTGTTCTTTTTTTTTTTTTTTTTTGCCTATGGATGTACAATTGCTCCATCACCATTTGTTGAAAAAGCCATCCTTCTTGCACCAAATTACTTTTGCACTTTTGTGAAAAATCAGTTGGCTATACTTGTGTGCGACTATTTCTTGGTTCACTGTTCTATTCCATTGGGCCATATATCTGTCCCTCTGTCATTACCACATAGTCTTGATTATTATAACTATATAGTAAGCCTTAATATCAGGTCTAGTGATATCTCCCACTTTATTCTACTTTTCCCAAGTTGTTTTAGCTAATCTAATATCTTTGCCTTTATATATAAATTTTTAGAATACTCTATATCTATAAAAATCTTGCAAGGATTTTAATAGGAATTGCATTAAACCTGTTATCAATTTGGGGAGAATTAATATCTTTGCTATATTGAGTCTCTTGTGAACACTGTATCTCTATTTATGTAGATCTTTGATTTCTTTCATCATCGTCTTTTGTAGTTTTCAGCACATATGTCCTGTATATGTTTTGTTAGATTTACACCTAAGTATTTCAATTTTTTTTGAGTGATTGTAAATGATAATGTATTTTTAATTTTGGTTTTCACATGTTCATTGCTAGTATGTAGAAATGGAGTTGATTTTTGTGTTGATCTTTTACCTGTGATCTTGCTGAACTCACTTATTTGTTCTAGGAGTTTGTTTTGTAGATTCCTTGAGATTTTCTACTAGACTATTATGTCATCTGCAAGTAAGGATAGTTTCATTTCTTCCTTTCTGATCTATATGCTGTTTATTTCCTTTCCTTGCTTTATTGCACTAGCTAGAACTTCAATGATATGTTGAAGAGCAGTGATGAGAGTGGACATCCTTGCCTTCTTGATCTTAAGAGAAGAGCATTCAGTGTTGATTAACTATGATGTTAGCTGTAGATTTTTCATAGATACTCTATCAAGTTGAGGAAGTTCCCCTCTATTCCTAGTTTGCTGAGAGTTTTTATTATGAATGGGTGTTTAATTTTGTCTGATGCTTTTTCTGCCTCATTTAATATCATCTGTTTTTTTTCTTGAGCCTGTTAACATGGTAAATTACGTAGATTTATGTTCAAATATTGAACCAGCCTTGCATCCCTGGAATAAACCCCACTTGGTCATGGTGTATAATTCTTTTTATATAGTACTGGGTTCTATCTGCTAATATTTTGTTGAGGGATATTTATGAGATATTGGTCTGTATCCACTTGTTTTTGTACTGTCTTTGTCTGATTTTGGTATCAGGATAGTATTGGCGTTATAAAATGAGTTGAGAAGTGTTCTCTCTTCTGTTTTCTGAAAGAGATATGTAGAATTTGTGTTAATCTTAAATTTTTGGTAGAATTCGCCAGTGAAACTTTCTGGCCTTGCTGATTTCTTTTTTGGAAGTTTTTAAATCACTAATTCAATTTCCTTAGTAGTTATAAGACTATTCAGATTATCTATTTCATATTGGTGGTAGTTTGTGGTTTTTGAGGAATTGGTTCATTTCGTCTAAATTTCAAATTTATGTATAGAATTGTGCATAGCATTCCCTTATTATCTTTTTGATGTCTGCAGGGTCTATAGTGACAGCCTCTGTTTCATTCATTGTATTGATAATTTGTGTATTCTCTTGTTTTTGGTCAGTCTTGCTAGAGGTTTGTCAATTTTATTGATCTTTTCAAAGAGCTAGCCTTTTGTTTGATTGATTTTCTCTATTTTTTTCTTTCTATTTTCAGTTTCATCTTGTTTTACTTTACTTTGCTCATCTTTTTTACTTTCTTGAGATAGAACCTTAGATTACTAATTTGATTTAAGACTTTTCCTCTTTTCTAATATATATAATTTTCTTATTATATAAGTCTTTTATAATAAGCATTTAGTGCTGTAAATTTTCTTTCAGCACTGTTTTAGCTGTGTCATACAAATTTTGATATATTTTCATTTCCATTCAGTTCAGTGTATTTTTTTTTCCTTTGAGACTTACTCTTTGACTCATAGCTGGAAGTATGTTGTTTAATTTCAAAGCATTTGGACATTTCCATTATTTTTCTTTTACTAATTTCTAGTTTGATTCAGTTCTGTTCAGAGAATATACTCTGTGTGATTTCAATTCTTTTAAATTTATTGTGTTTTGTTTTATGGCTCAAAATGTGGTATATTTTGGTATAGCGTACATGGGCCCTTGAAAAGGATGTGTATTTTGTTCTTGTTGGGCAGAGTCTTCTATAAATGTTGATCATATCCTGTTCTTTGATGGAGTGGTTGTGTTTTTCTTTATCCTTGTTGATTTTCTGTCTAGTTGGTTATTGATTTTTGAGAGAGGAGGGTTGAACCCTCCAACTTTAATTGTGGATTTGTCTCTTTCCCCTTTCAGTTTTTGCTCCTCATATTTTCAGCTCTGTTGTTTGGTGTATACACGTTTAGGATTGTTATGCCCCTCTCTAGTCCTCGTACTTTTCTTTGCCCTGAAACCTACTTTATCTGATGATAATATAGCCGTTCCTGCTTTATTTTGATTGATGGTTACGTGGTACAGTTGTCTTTCGGCATCCGTGGGGAATTGGTTCCAGGACCCCCATGGATACGAAAATCCGCAGATGCTCAAGTTTCTTAGATAAAATGGCGTAGCATTTGCATATAACCTACGCACATCCTCCCGTATACTTTAAATCATCTCTAGATTACTTATAATACCTAATACAATGTAAATGCTATGTAAATAGTTGTTATACTGTATTGTTTAGGGAATAATGACAAGGAAAAAAAGTCTGTATGTGTTCAGTATAGACGCAACCACCATAGGCCTTTCAGTCCACAGTTGGTTGAATCCATGGATGCAGAACCTGCAGATAGGGAGTGCTGACTGTATATCTTTTTTCATCTGTTTACTTTCCACTTACCTATTTCATTATATTTGAAGTGAGTTTCTTGTAGACAGCATATGGTTGGATCATGTTTTTGTACCCACTCTGGTAATCTCTTTCTTTTCAATGGTGTATATAGAGCACTTACATTTTTTTTATTGAGGTATAATTGACATATAACATATTAGTTTCAGGTGTACAACCATTTACATTTAATATAGGGCTTGAGGCTGCCATTTTATTTTTTGTTCAATTTGTTCTTTTGTGTGTGTGTGTGAGGAAGATTAGCCCTGAGCTAACATCCAATGCCGATCCTCCTCTTTTTGCTGAGGAAGGTTAGCCGTGGGCTAACATCCATGCCCATCTTCCTCTGCTTTATATGGGACACCACCACAGTATGGCTTGACAAGCTGTGCGTCGGTGTGCGCCTGGGATCCAAACCTGCGAACCGCGGGCTGCCAAAGTGGAGCATGCACACTTAACTGCTCCGCCACTGGGCCAGCCCCTCAATTTGTTCATTTTCATTCTGTTTTCTTTTGTTGCTGATTTCTTTTTCCACCCTTCCTGTGGGTTCCTTTTACCTTTTTTGGAGTTCCATTTTGATTCATCCATACTGGTTTTTAGTCTATCTTTGTGTAAATGTTATAGTGGTTGCTCTAAATATTTCATTATATGTACATAACTCATTACATTGTATGTACTTATGTACATAACTTATGACTGGTGTTATCATTTTACCATTTTGATTGAAGTGTAGAAACCTTATCCCTTTACATCCCTTTGGCTTCCCCTTTTATAGTATAATTGTCTTAAATATTTTCTCTACATAAATAGATTACCACATTAGACAGTGTAATAATTTTTTCTTCAACCATCAAACATAACTTAGAAGACTTAAAAGAAGAAAAATCTATTTTATTCACTCATAGTTTTTGTTCTTTTCATTGTTTTTTCTTCCTTCCTAATGTTTTAGTATTCCTTCTTTTATCATTTCCTTTCTTTTTAGAAAACTTCCTTTAGGGGAGGTCTGCTGGCAGCAGATTCTGTGAGAGTACCTTCATCTGAGAATTTCTTGATTTCCCCTTCATTTTTGAAGAACATTTTAGCTGGATATAGAATTCTGGGGTGTCAGTTCTCTTCTTTCAGTACTTGAAAAATGTTGTGCCACTTGCTTCTGGCCTCCATGATTTCTTATGAAAAACCTATTTTTACAAGTTTGGCTTTTTTAGATTCCACATATAAATAATACCAAACAGTATTTGTTTTTCTCTGTCTGACTTACCTCACTTAGCATAATGTGCTTAAGGTCCATCCATGTTGTCACATATGGCTGGTTGTCCTTTTTCAGGGCAGAATAATATTCCATTGGATGTATACACCACATCTTTATCCAGTCATCCCTTGGTGGGTACTTAGGTTGTTTCCCTATCTTGGCTGTTGTGAATAATGCTTCAATAAACATGGGAGTGCATGTCTCTTTTCGACATCCTGTTTTCGTTTCTTTTGTGTATATACCTAGAAGTGGAATTGCTGGATCATATGGTAGATCTGTTTTTAATTTTTTGAGGAACCTTCATGTTGTTGTCCATAGTGGCTGAACCAATTAATAAATATAGACATTTTATTATAATCATCAAACTTGCTAAGAGACTGGAACTTAATTATTTCCAACCACTATAAGAAATGATAATTATGTGTAACATGATAGAGGTGCTAATTGTTGCTACAATGGCAATCATATTACAATATATAAATGTATAAAATTAACATGTTGTACACCTTAATTTTACACAATGTTATATGTCAAATATGTTTTAATTTAAAAAAAAAAAAACTTGCTATTTTTCAAATTGTTTTTCCCCTATCAGTAAGACTCTTTCTTTATCTTAGTTTTCAGTAGTTTGACTATGGTGTGTTTGGCATGGATTTCTTTGGGTTTACCCTCTTTGTGGTTCATTCAGCTTCTTGAATCTCTAGTTTGTGTTTTGCACTAAATTTTGGTAATTTTCAGCCAATATTTCTTTGAATGCTTTTAGAGCCCCTTCTTCTTTTCTCCTCTCCTTTTAGGACTTCGATGACAAGAATATTAGATCTTTTTTTATAGTTCTATAGGTCCCTGATTCTCTGTTATCTTTTTTTTATTTGATTTCTATCTGTTGTTCAGATTGGGTCATTTCTGTTATTCTGGTTTCAAAGTTTATTGACTCTTCTGTTCTCTACATTTTATTATTGAGCCCATCTATTGAGTTTTTTGTTATTGTAGTTTTCAGTTCTACAATTTCTATTTGGTTCTTCTTTATGACTTCTATTTCTTTGCTGAGACTTTTTTTTTTTTCATTTGTCTCAAGTGTGTTAATAATTGCTTATTGAAGCATTTTTATAATGGTTACTCTTTAAATCCTTGTCAGACAATTCTAACATTTATGTCATCTTAGTGTTGATATCAGCTGATTATCTTTTCTCATTGAATTTGAGATTTTCCTGGTTCTTATATGGCAAAGATCTTCTATGTAAACTGGACATTTGGTTATTATGTCATGAGTCTGTGGATCTTATTTAAATATTCTGTTATAGCAGACCTCTTCTGACACACGTTCTGGTCGGGCATGAGGTGCCCCACCTCATTATTATCAGTGAAGGAGTTCAGTCTGCTCACTAGGTTTCTGCTGATACTACCCTGGCTGGGAAGGTTAGGCTTGCCTATTTACAACCTCTCCCCCATTGGCCTTCATGGACACTACAGGGGTAACTCATTACTATTTGGGTGGTGATGTAATTCCTGACTCTCCACTAGGCCTCTTTTGATACTACTGCCATAGGGAAGGAGAGGGTTTTCCTTGTAACCCCTGGGTAGTGGTGGATGTCCTGGTTCCCTACATGGTCTTCACTGACACTGCTGGGTTGGTGGGAGGACCTTGTTGACTCAGACTTCTCTGATACCACTCAGGCAGTGCCTTGTTACAACTACATGAGGGTAGAAGTCTGGGCTCCCCACTCAGCCTTTAGTGGCAAGGGTGGAAGTGTGCCACATTTTTTCTATGCTGTTTGACTGGAGTTGAGCAGTTATTGTTTTAAAGTTTTCTATCTTGCTAGGCTGCCCCCTTTTTGGTCCTTTGGCTAGAGAGAGCAGGATTTTCTTGGAAAATTTTTTTTACGGCACCCACTGGCGTTTTCAGGTTGCTGGGTTCTTCAGCACTCAGTGTGGGATATGTGAGGCCAAAAGAAAGCCTATGGAACTCACTGCCGTGTTGTTCCTTAGGTCCCAAGGTCCCTAGCCAGTCTGCCTCTTTCTTCTCACTTTTCAGAGACTTCTTTCATTTGTTTTATATATAATGTCCAGGGTTTTTAGCTGTACTTATTGTGAGGAATAGGGAACAGTATGTTTACTTGATCCTTCCAGAGGTGGAAGTCCAAAGATTAAACTTTTTAAAGAATTGTTGTATCTGCCTTCTGGCAAACATATATATGTGCTTCTGTTGTGTATATGCCTGTGTATATGCTGGGTAATAGATATGTGTATATTCAGCTTCGGCTTATGCTGCCAAAACATTTTTCCAAAATGGTTGTACCAGTTTTCGCTCCCACAAGTAGTGTATGTGTGTTTCAGTTGTTCTCTATCTTCATCATCACTTGATGGTGTCTGTTTTTTTTAAGTCATTGTGATAGATATGTAGTGGTAAGGCTTCAAAGTCTTAATTTGTATTTCCCTGATAACTAATTCCAGGTGGTTTGTAGACATAAATGTGAAAGCTAAAACAATAAAGGTTTTAGAAACAGCAAAGAGTATTTTTCTGATCTTGGAGTAAGAAAATTTTCGTAAACAGGACACACAAAGTACTAATCATAAAAGGAAAGATTGATAAGTTGAACTTCATTAAAATTAAGAACTTGTATTTATCAAAGGCATTTCACATTAAGAATGAAAAAGCAAGGCAGAAAATAGGAGAAGCTATTTTTAACACACAGATCCAAAAAGGACTCTTAAGCAGAATATATAAAGAATTCTTAAAAATCAGTAGGATAGGGCCAGCCCTGTGGCTTGGTGGTTAAGTGCGCGCGCTGCGATGCTGGTGGCCCGGGTTCGGATCCCGGGTGCGCATCGAGGCACCACTTCTCCATTCATCCTGAGGCCGAGTCCCACATACAGCAACTAGAAGGATGTGCAGCTACGACACACAACTATCCACTGGGGCTTTGGGGGGAAAAATAAAATAAATAAAATCTTAAAAAAAAAAAAAATCAGTAGGATAAACCAGACAACCCCATAGAAAGATAGGCAAAAAACTTGAAAAGGACTTTTCAAAAGACAATATCCAAATGACCAATAAACATACGAAAAGCTGCTCATCTTTATTAATCATCAGAGAAATGCAAGTTAAAAACGTTTTTGACAAAGGTGCACACGTGTTTCAATGGAGGGAGGACAGCCTTCTCAACAAATGGTATTGCAACAATTGCATATTCACAGGCTGAAAATGAACCTTGACCTAAGCTTCACCCCTATTCAAAAATCAAGTCAAAATGGATCATAAATCGAAATGTAAAACATTATACTTGTTTAAGAAAACATAGAAGATAATTTTCAGGAGCTAAGGTTAGGCAAAGAGGTCTTAGTCATGACACCAAAGGCATATAATCCATTAAAGAAAAAATCAGTAATTAGACAACCAAATTAAAAACTTTTGTCTGGGAGAGAATCTGTTAAGAAGAGGAAAAGACATACCACAGACTTGGAGAAAATATTTGCAAATAGCATATCAAACAAAGGACTCATATCTAGAATATATAAAGAATTCTCTAAATGTAACAGAAAAAAAATGATATTCAGTTACAAAATGAGCCAAGGACTTAAACTGACACTTCACTGAAGAGGATCTGTGTGTGGCAAATAAGCATGTGAAAAGATGTTCAACATCGCTAGCCAATAGGGAAATATAAGTTAAAACCACAGTGAGATATCACTTCTTAACTATCAGAATGGCTAAAATAAAAAATAGTGACACTACCAAATGCTGGTGAGGATGCAGAGAAACTGGATCTCTTCCACAATGCTGGTGAGAATGTAAAATGCCACAGCCACTCTTCCTGGAAAACAATTTGGTAGTTTTTAAAAAAAAAAAAACTAAACAATTAAACATACTTACCCTTACTACCCTGCATTCACACTCTTGAAAATTTATGCCAGGGAAATGAAAACTTATTTTCACACTATACACAGATGTTCATAGCAGCTTTATTTGTAAAAGCCAAAAACTGGAAACAACCCAAATGTCCTTTAATATGTAAATGGATAAACAAATTGTGATATATCCATATATTGGAATACTGCTTAGCAATAAACAGGAATGAACTATTGATACTGATCCATACAACAACTTGGATGGATCTCAAGGGCATTATGCTGAATGAAAAATGCCAATCTCAAAAGGTTACATACTGTATGATTCCATTCATATGGCTTTCTTGATTTGGCAAAATTATAGTGATAGAGAAAAGATTAGGGTTACGGAGAGAGTGAAAATTCTAAGGGATAACACAAAGGAGGTGTTTTTGTGGTGATGGAACAGTTCTGTGTCCTGCTTGTGGTAAAGTTACATGAATCTACATACTTGATAAAATTTCATAGAGCTATCCACCAAACAAAAAACATACATATAAAAACTGGTGAAACGCAGATAAGCTCTGTACCTGAGTTCATAGTATTGTACCAACCTCAATTTCCTGGTTTTGACAATGTACTGTAGTTATGTAAGTTATTACCATTGGGGACAGCTGGATGAAGGGTACACAGGAAGTCTCTGTAGTACTGTTGCAAATTCTTGTGAAGCTTAAACTATTTTTTAAAGGTATAATAAAAAAGGCAATACCATGAGTTGTCAAGGGTCTGAAACAACTGGAACTCTTATATACTGCGGGTGAGAATGTAAATTGGAATAACCACTTTGGAGAACTATTTGTGCAGCTTTATTTATTTATTTATTTATTTATTTATTTATTTATTTATTTATTTATTTATTTATTTATTTGAGGAAGATCAGCCCTGAGCTAACATCTGATGCCAATCATCCTCTTTTTGCTGAGGAAGATTTGCCCGGGGCTAACATATGTGCCCATCTTCCTCTACTTTATCCATCTTCCTCTACTTCATATGGGACACCACCACACCATGGCTTGATAAGCCGTGCACCCGTTGGTGCCCGGGATCCAAACCCACGAACCCCGGGCCACCGAAGCAGAGTGTGCGAACCTAACTGCTACACCACCGGGCCAGCCTTTATTTGTGCAGCTTTAACAGTGCCATATTCATACCCTGTGACCCAGCAGTTCTGCTCTTAGGTATATACCTAACAGAAATGCTTGCATATTTTTACCAAAAGTCATATACAAGAAGGTTTGTAGCAGCAGTATTCAAATAATGGTTCATATTTTAATTGTGTTTGTTTTGAGTGTATACTTTAATACTAATGTTTAGTGTTAAGAAAATCTAAAAATATTTTGGTTAGCTTATCTCATTATGGACTTACATATTCCAGATTGAATAATATTAGAGATTAAATAGTTGAAAAATAATTCTTAATACCAGTTCAGTCACTTGACTCTGTCTATTTCTTTGTTCATTTTTCTTCTGGGGGCAAAATTAAATAATTTTGCTTCCCACTTGTATGCTTTTCAAAGCTAAAATATGCTGTTGATCACATCTATACCTTGTAAATAAATATCTTTATTATTGCAAATTAGATTGGATTACAATTGTTTATATATCTATTGTCTAGTAGTTGGTGGTCTCCTTTAGTGCAGTGACCAGCTATTTTTTCATCTTTTGTATTCCTAGTCTAGCTCAGTACTTGGAATGCGTAGTGGTTTCATAAACATGTTTATTAAACCTGTTCAGCTCTTCATTAGTGGATAGATATCAAAGAGTTTTGAAGTTCTCTACAAGGCTTCCTGTTTGTGTGTGTGTTTTTTTAACCTGCATGGTTTATACCATTCTATATGCTTGATCCTTTTGCTGGTGTGGAATAGATGTAAACAACTGGAGTAATTTTGGAGCAGGCATTTACCCATAAACTCTTAAATACATCCACTAATTAAAGAAAGCACTGTTGTGCTCTGTAATGAGTATGTATTATAGACAAGTATAAAGAAGAAAATAATTATCGTAATCCCAGTGACCAGAGATAACCACTGTTAACATACATGTTTTGTTTTTTAATGCAGTTGCATTTATATTTAATAAGGTTCTATATCCTGCTTTTTTTCACATAACATAATATTGTAAATTTTTAATGGTAATGTAACCTGTTGAATAGTCAGAGTGTAATTTAGTCCTCTGTGTTGTACATATTATTTTCAACTTTATGCTCTTATAAATAACTGATGAATATATTTTCTTGCATTTATGATCATTTCTATAGCTTATATTCCTAGACATGTTGTAATTCCAAATTGATATAAAACTTGAATTTAGTACCTCTGTTCATTTTGTATCAGGATTTTTCTTAATTTTAAGCCCTTCCTTGTTATTTAAATTTTGAGATTCTTTGCGTTTTCATTTATAATACTATATATGTAATGGGTATGGCATTTTAGTTATTAATTTTCTGTCATGAAATTATAGAAAGTAAAGCTTGGCAGATAAAGGCATTTTGTCGAGATTGTTGGGAGCTTATTATATTCCAAGGGTTTTCTCACTCTAAGTTGCCAACAGTAAACAAATTATATGGTCATCCAGTGTAATATTATGCAGCTACCAAGCATGATGTTTACTAAGAAACTTGAGGAAATTCTTATAATAATAATATATTCTTATAATAATAATATATATATAATAATATATATATAATAATAATATAAATTCTTATATATACAGATATTATCTTGTCTATGTAAAACCAAAAATTTATGTGCTTAGAAAAAAAATCTATTGGAAATGTACCATGATTTGAAAGGAGGTTGTTTCTGGGGGGTGGAACTGAGGAGTTTCTTTTTCTTTAAACTTGTTTATATTTTCAAAAAATGTTATATGTAATCTTTTTAAGTTAATTTTTGATTTACATCAAAGTAATATATTTACATATTTTTAAAAAACAAATAGTTTTACAAGGCTTAAAATAAAAACGAGTCCCCTGACCAACACCTTCCTGCCCATGATTTCTACTCTCTACAGGTAACCAATTTCAACTCTTGGCAATTCTTCTGGGTTTTTTTTTTTTTTTTTTTTGGTGAGGGAAATCAGCCCTGAGCTAACATCTGTGCTAATCCTCCTCTTTTTGCTGAGGAAGACCGGCTCTGAGCTAACATCTATTGCCCATCCTCCTCCTTTTTTTCTTCCCCAAAGCCCCAGTAGATAGTTGTATGTGATAGTTGCACATCCTTCTAGTTGCTGTATGTGGGACGCAGCCTCAGCATGGCCGGAGAAGCGGTGCATCGGTGCGTGCCTGGGATCCGAACCCGGGCTGCCAGTAGCGGAGCGCGCACACTTAACCGCTAAGCCACCAGGCCGGCCCAATTGTTGTGATATTTACTTAACCTATATCCTTTGTACAATCTAAGGTTGAAATTTACCAACATGCACATACGCTTTTTCTCATTCATTTTCCCAATATATTTTTTCATAATATTTGCCTAAATCAGTTTGGAGTATTTGCTTTATTGTGACTATGTAAATATTCACACTTAAGCCATTTAAAATACTATGATTACCTTTCCCTTTTTGTGCACCTGTTTATTTTTGTTGAAGTAATGGTTTGTTTTTACCATTTGCTTAGTTTTCTATGAATATCACAAATTCATTCCCAAATTCTATCACAATTTCATTCCCAAATTCTCCTACAGAAATATACTTATGTTCCAATATAGAAGGTTATCTGTCAGTTTCTTGTTCTTTTTTTTTTCTTGAACACATCCTTCCTGGAGTCCTCTGTCCTCTTTATCCTATTTTAGCTACCTTGGTACCTTGTATCTATCTAACTTCACTTCTTACATTCATTACGCTGTATTGTAATTGCATATCAGTCACTCCTGCTATACTCAGCTCCTTGGGCCCTGTCCTTCATTTTGATGTACTTAGTGCTCATAACAGTACCAAACACAATATAGACTTTGGAGTTATACATAAATTTTCTACATTTACTTAGAAATCTGTAAATACCTTGAATACATTGTAAACATGTGATTTCCGTATTTATCTTTATTCCTAAATCAGACTAGTTCATTTTCCAGCAATAAGATTCTTCCTGGGCATATAAATCATCAACCTGACTCCTTGGACATGTCTTGTTTTCTTCAGTAAGTGAGAAATCAATTCTCTGAATTCATGATTGTTCAGAAAACTACCTTAGGATTAAAAAGTCATATCGTAATTAAAATATCTGTGAAACACTCATTACTAAAAACATGTATTCTATATTTTCATTTTCAGAGGACGATTGTTTATCATTTCTACCAAAGCAGGATCTCTTGGAATTAACCTAGTAGCTGCTAATCGAGTCATTATATTTGATGCTTCTTGGAATCCATCTTATGACATCCAGAGTATATTCAGAGTTTATCGCTTTGGACAGACTAAACCTGTGTATGTATATAGGTTCTTAGCTCAGGTATGTTTATAATTTATATTCTCTTTTTCATATTGAAAGGTTGGGTGAAACTGGTAATATTTTTGGAGTGTAGAACACATATATGTTATAGAGATGCAAACAGTGTTGAAAACATCATTCTTATGCATAAAGCAGCAGAAGTCAATTTTGGCCTCTCATTATTTTCTGTTTTGTAGTTTGTCCATGTCTATAATGTCAGCTTTCTCAGATTGAGATGGATTTGCATGGGTAAACAGATTTAGCATTTTCTTGTTAGTTCAGGAAAGTTAAACATTTATAGTTCTTTTACTTAGCATACATAGAAAAGCCAGTAACTAAATCTAATTTTCTTATAAATGTAGAGGTCAAATGATCATTGTTTTTAGTGGCCATCAGATATTCTCTTAATTTGAGGAATGTGGGTAAATAGGAAGAAAAAGTTAACTTACTATAATAACAAAGAATCATTACAAATATAGGCAAGAAATTAGTCATTTCATTTAAATATAAACTCAGGTATTAAAAAACAGACAGACTGAAATTTAAGAAAAATAAATGAAATCAAAGAAGTGGATGCAGTTGAAGGTAATATAGGTTTATAGAATCAAGTTGCCCTTTGAACTGGTACATCTGCTTTGGGATTAGATGCTATACTCTCCACCTGCCTCCAAATTTGGGCTTCTCAACCAGGGAATGGGTTTTATTGGTAGATCCTTGCTTGTTTGTATGTCTTTAGTACATAATATAATTGGTAAACTATACTGTAAATCCTTTCCTATTATTTAAATTAAGAGCTCCTTTACATTCTAGTTTAGAATGGTATATATATATGTAGTAAATATGGCATTTTAATTATTAATTTTCTGTCCTGAAATTATAGAAAGTAAGATGTGATATAACAGGAGTTACAGTGATTGTTGAGAGCTTATTCTGTTCCACTGAAATGGAATTAAACTGCTCTCTTGCATTCTTACTTCAGTAATCCCCTAAAATCTTACTTCATGTACAGGCATACCTCGGAGATATTGCAGGTTCAGTTCCAGACCACTACAATAAAGTGAATCCCACAATAAAGCGAGTCACATGAATTTTTTGGTTACCCAGTGCATACAAAAGTTATGTTTACACAATACTGTAGTCTGTTAAGTGTGCAATAGCATTATGTCTAAAAAAGCAATGTACATACCTTCATTAAAAATACTTCATTACTAAAAAATGCTAGTCATCATCTGAGCCTTCAGTGAGTCATAGTCTTTTTGCTGGTGGAGGGTCTTGCCTCAATGTTGATGGCTGCTGACTGATCAGGGTGGTGGTTGCTGAAGGTTGGGGTGGCTGTGGTATTTTCTTAAAATAAGACAACAATGAAGTTTGCCGCATTGATGGACTCTTCCTTTTACGAATGATTTCTCTGTAGCACGTGATGCCGTTTGACAGCACTTTAGCCACAGTAGAACTTCTTTCAAAATTGTAGTCAATCCTCTCAAACGCTGCTTTATCAACCAAGTTTATGTAATATTCTAAATCCTTTGTTGTCATTTCAACAATCACAGCATCTTCATCAGGAGTAGATTCCATCTCAAGAAACAACTTCCTTTGCTCCTCCATAAGAAGCAACTCCTCAATCGTTTAAAGATTTATCATGAGATTGCAGCAATTCAGTCATATCTTCAGCCTCCACTTCTAATCATCGTTCTCTTGCTCTTTCCACCACATCTGCAGTTACTTTCTCCACTGAAATCATAAACCTCCCAAAGTCATCCAGGAGGGTTGGAATCAACTTCTTCCAAACTCTTGTTAGTGTTGATATTTTGACCTCTTCCCATGAGTCAAAAATGTCCTTAATGGCATATAGAATGGTGAATCCTTTCCAGAAGGTTTGCAATTTACTTTGCCCAGATCCATCAGAGGAGTCACTGTCTGTGGCAGCTATAGCCTTACAAAATGTATTTTTTTTTCTCTTTGAGGAAGATCAGCCCTGAGCTAACATCCATGCCAATCCTCCTCTTTTTGCTGAGGAAGACTGGCCCTGAGCTAACATCTATTGCCAATCGTCCTCCTTTTTTTTTTTTTTTCCACTTTTTCTCCCCAAAGCCCCAGTAGATAGTTGTATGTCGTAGTTGCACATCCTTCTAGTTGCTGTATGTGGGACGACACCTCAGCATGGCCGGAGAAGCGGCGCGTCGGTGCGTGCCCAGGATCTGAACCTGGGCCGCCAGTAGCGGAGCATGCGCACTTAACCACTAAGCCACGGGCCAGCCCCAGTATGTATTTCTTAAATAATACGTTTAAGACTTGAAAATTGAAATTACTCCTTGATCCATGGGCTGTAGAATGGATGTTGTGTTAGCAGGCATGAAAATAACGTTGATCTCGTTGTCTCCATCAGAGCTCTTGGGTGACCAGGTGCATTGTCAGTGAGCACTAATATTTTGAAAGGAATCTTTTTTTCTGAGCAGTAGGTCTCAACAGTGGGCTTAAAATATTTCAGTAAACTATGTTGTAAACAGATGTGCTGTCATCCAGGCTTCATTGTTCCGTTTATGGAGCATAGGCAGAGTAGATTTAGCATAATTCTTAAGGGCCCTAGGATTTTCTGAATGATAAATGAGCATTGGCTTCAACTTAAAGTCACCAGCTGCATTAGCCCCTAACAAGAGGGTCAGCCTGTCCTTAGAAGCTTTGAAGCCAGGCATTCACTTCTCTCTAGCTATGGAAGTCCTAGATGGCGTCTTTTTCCAATAGAAGACTGTTTCATCTATATTGAAAATCTGTTGTTTAGTGTAGCCACCTTCATTAATTGTCTTAGCTAGCTAGCTCTTCTGGGTAACTTGCTGTGGCTTCTATATCAGCACTTGCTGCTTCACCTTGCACTTTTATGTTAGAGATGGCTTTTTTCCTTAAATCTCATGAACCAACCTATGCTAGCTTCAAACTTTTCTTCTGCAGCTTCCTCACCTCTCTCAGCCTTCACAGAATTGAGGCGAGTTAGGGCCTTGCTGTGGATTAGGCTTTGGCTTAAGGGAATGTTGTGGCTGGTTTGATCTTCTGTCCAGACCACTGAAACTTTTTCCATATCAGCCATAAGGCTGTTTTGCTTTCTTATCATTCTTGTGTTCACTGGAGTGGCACTTTTAATTTCCTTCAAGAACTTTTCCTTTGCATTCACAACTTGGCTAACTGTTTGGTGCAAGAGGCCTAGCCTTTGTCCTATCTCGGCTTTCAACATGCCTTCCTCACTTAAGTTTAATCATTTCTAGCTTTTGATTTAAAGTGAGAGACATGCAACTCTGTCTTTCACTTGAACACCTAGAGGCCACTGTAGGGTTATTAATTGGTGTAATTTCAATATTGTTGTGTCTCAGGGAATAGGGAGGCCCAAGGAGAGGGATAGAGATGGGAACAGCTGGTTGGTGGAGCAGTAAGAACACAACATTTATCGATTGTTTGCCGTCTTACGTGGACGCTTTTTGTGGCTCCTCAAAACAGTTACAATAGTAACATCAAAGATCACTGATCACAGATCACCATAACAAATATAATAGTAATGAAAAACCTTGAAATATTGTAAGAATTACCAAAATGTGACACAGAGACATGAAGTGAGCACACGCTGTTGGAAAAATTGCACGAATAGACTTGCTTGACACAGGTTTGCCACGAACCTTCAATTTGTAAAAAATGCAATATCTACGAAGAGTGATAAAGTGAAGTGCAATAAAACAAGGTATGCCTGTACTCCTTTATTTCTGTTTATCTTGGTATCTGACTGCTCTCTTACTTCCACCAAGTAAAGAAATATATAAAGCAACACATGAATCCGTATTGGTCAGATAATATAGAATGATTATCAGTAATGTAGTTTTCTGTTTTGTCCAGGTAAACTATGCAGAACAGGTGAAATCTCTCATGAATTAAGCAGCATTGCTAATAAAATTTGCTTTATGGCAGTATATTGCAATGAAGTTTTGCCATTTTGTATTAACCAATAACTATATTTCTCTTTAAGTTTCATGTTTACAAAATTTATTTATTTGTATATTGTTCCTTTTTTTTTTTTTTTTACGAAGGGAACCATGGAAGATAAGATTTATGATCGGCAGGTAACTAAGCAGTCACTGTCTTTTCGAGTTGTCGATCAGCAGCAGGTCGAGCGTCATTTTACCATGAATGAGCTTACTGAACTTTATACCTTTGAGCCAGACTTATTAGATGACCCTAATTCAGAAAAGAAGAAGAAAAGGGATACTCCCATGCTGCCAAAGGTAAACATCTTTAGATTATTAGCTTAAGAAAGAAACCAACATGGACCAAGAAAATTTTACTACTACTATGAAAGTCATCTAACTAAGGCTATATTTCAGAATTTTTCAAAGAGAATAAAATTGTATTTAAATGAGAGAGTGCTTGGTCAATTCTCCACATAACACCACAAAAAGATAGTTAATTTGAAATACGTATTTTATGCCAAATAAAAAGTTCAGCCCTACAGATAAAGGTTTGTGAGTGGAAACCTTAAAGGAAATAGTATGGTTCTCTTTTAATAACCTCCAGTAGGGGTCATACATAATTTTAATAATTCTATATGAAATTTAACTGTTCCTTAACATTCTTTGCTATCATATAGCAATTAAGAATCAGCAAGTAAAAATGTCTTCACTTGATATTTTTTCACTGTCATAGTAAGACTTTCACACTTGGAAAAGGAAGCTTAGAGGTAATCTAGTCAAGCCCTCTCATTTTGTAGATGGGGAGACTGGGGGTCAGAGACATTCAGTGACTTCCCCACGGTTTTCAGCTAATAAGTGGTAGAGCCAGGACTAGTATCTACACCTGTCTTTTGGTCCATTGTTCTTGGATTAGAAAACATTATTTAATATTAATACAGAAATTTAATATGATAGATATCATCTTGACCCTTTTGAACATAAGAGAAAACCATATGTTCTCTGATCTAAATAAAGAGTTTATATATGTAAACCTATTCTAGTTATCTAAAAAGCCATTTAGGGGGAATCGTTGAGGAGGGTGCTTTTCCTGTTGTCTTGGTTTCAAATTCAAGAACTTAATGTTTCATGTAGCTAGCTGTTAAGAGGTTGGGAAAGCAGCTACCAGGTTATGGTGTCACTCTACCAAAGTCACTTTAGTCATTTGTAATAAAAACCTCAAAAGTATCTTCGTTCTTCATATGGTTGGATACATTTAATTAAAGCAAAAGGTGATAGGAATAAATATCTTTTTAATGTTAATATAAATCGGTGATTTCTCCAGTTAATTTTTAATGTGCATGTCAATTAAAGTAACACAAACACTGAGCATTTGGAATTTTTTTTAATGTCCTTTGTCTATATAAGCAAATATTTTGTTTTTCTAATCAAGGAACTTTTCTTCCATTTAAAGTTCACTGATAGGGCATTTAAGAAAGAGTGTTTGTGACAACCTCTATCAAAACCCTTAGATGATGGCTTAGAACCACATGGAGGTTTAAATCTACCATTTTTATAGTACATTTAAAAAACACTTTTAAAAAATCACTTCAGTTTCCACATTGTAAAATATTAAACTGATATTTATTTGGCTTTCTGTCTTAATTATATCATTACAGAATGTGATTAGGATTCTTGAATAGTCTTTGGAAAATTTTCTATACTCAAACAAATTCATTTGTATACCTTTAAATGCACACAAATGGAATCATAGCATACATACTCTTCTGAAGCTTGCTCTTTTCACCTAGATGTTTCTTTCATCTTTCCATATTGGTACATATACCTCTGCCTTTTTAAAAACAACTGCATAGTGTTCACTTGCCTTGTTTTGTTTAACTCTTGTATCTCCAACACTTTTCCTCTCAGTTACTTAATTTTGTATGGCAAGGAGTATTCTTTTAAGGACTTGCATATATGTGTATGTTTATAATTTTAAAGATAGTGAAGTTTCCCTTTTCAATTTGAGAATGATTTTATATCTCATTAACATCTTTCCTAAAATTACACTTAACTTTAAACTTCAACTTTTATGAGAAAAAGCTCATGGTCGGTATTATTTCTAATAGGAAGCAAACATTCCAATTTGAAAAGGGGTAATTGTTTTGCAGTTATTCGTTATATGGTAAATTTCTGATTGTAGGAAATCTATTTAATTTGATAAACATTTATTGATTATTTGCTGACTTTGAGGTGTACTGTAAGGGTATACTAAGAAGTACAAGACATTACCTATGCTTTAAAGAAGATTAAAATAATCCAGCAGGAAAGAAATGCTATTTAATTGTTATAGGATGTCTGGAAAGAAGCCATCTGTTTTATAACTTAGCACTCTGAGTTGTCAAAGGTGTTATGCTTTTTCATTTATAGACGTTACTTACTGTATTTTGCTCTCGGTGCTATGGCCCTATGCCCAAGAACAAAAAGGAAGAAGAATATTGAACGCTACATTAACACAAAGTGCTTCAACTCTCCCACAGCTCTTCCCAAAAGGAAAATAAGAGTTAACGTACTGATTTGTTACTGAGTTTCATACTTTGCTAAACAGTTTTTCAGATTATCTTCTTTATCTAGCAGCAACTGAAAAGCCAGTAGTGCTGTTTTCATTTTTGAGATGAGGAAATTAAGGCTTGGAGAGGTTATATAATTTACCCAAGTTTACACACCTAATTAGTGGCAAAGCTGGCTTTCAAACCAAGTCTGCCTAACTCAAAAGTATGTACTCTTAATCATTATACTTTATTGCCCCCCAAATGGAGTTTAGAAAGTTAATTCCAAGTATAAGAAACAAGGCAGAGGACCTGGGATTCCTAGACTTGAATGACATTTAGAATGCTTTATTTTATTTTAAATAAAGCCGGATTTTAAAATATAGAATGTGTTCACAGTTGGTACTATTGTGTGATATAACTGGTGAGATTGTATAATATAACCACTTTAGCTCATGGCTTGTGAAATTGTAAATTTCTGAAATTTATAGAAAGCTTTAAAGTTTACAAAAGCCTTTCTCATACATATTCATTATCTTAGGAAACTGAAACTTAGAGAGTTTGATTACCCAAGGGTACATGGCCAGTAAGTGTTAGAGCTGGAACTTGAACCCAATAGTTTTCAAATTGTATTCCAAGGAGCCCTAGAAGATCTGCAGAGGTGCTCCGGGGCTACCATGTGGCTAAGCAAGTAGGGGAAGGCCAGACAGGCAGCACTGTGAACCCTGCATCCCATTTCAGTCAGAGTCCCTCTCCTTTTATCTCTTTTACTTATTGGGCTGCAACATAAGACTTAATTTAAAGAGAGGGTGTTACTACTCTTTAAAAAAAGTTTTAAAAACACTACCATGATGACTTCCTAGCTATCACAGTAACTAAGAACTGTCAGGGATCTAAAAGGAAATACAATAAGATATAATATATGAGATTTACCTGAAGGAGGTGGTAGTCCACTTGGGGAGAGAAAACGTAACATTCTTAAAAACAAAAAGAATGAAGTGCTGATATGACTGGTAGTGAAGGTGTTTGCCATAGTATATGGTTAAAAAAGAGAGGATGGAGCATTCAGGTACAGTTTTGATGGAAAAAATCAGACTGATGGACCCATGAAGGATGGTTAATATTTAATTGGATTAGGGAAGAATGAGGTGTGAATGTAGAATGTAACAATTTGGACAAAGAAAAAGGTAAGGATTTATGTACCAGACTCAAGGTATGATAAAGAAATTGGCCAGATGAAGAGTTGAAATTGGGTGGGTAAGGTAGGGCCAGTTTATGGAGAGCCATGAAAGGTAAATGGAGGCATTTGGATTTAAAATAGTATTCACTATAAGTTCATGAATGGGGCTGTTATATGATGATGTGGGCTTTTCAAAATTAGCCTGGCAGTAAAATGCAGGATGAGGACATAAAATAGGATGGTGATTGTGGAGTGAATCAGACGTTTCAAGAAAATAAATGATAGAACTCAATAACTGACGATAGACTGTAGCTTTTAATCTAGGCAATGAAAAAAATTTAACCTAAATAATACATTATTTATTCATTCATTGATTAAAAACTTTTCAGGTGTCTGTGATGTGCCAATCATTATGTTTGTTACTAAGGAAACCTTGATAAATAAGACTAGGTTCCTGCTCCCAAAGAGCCTACAGTCTAATAAGCGTACCTTAAGTAAGTAAATATAATAAAGTTATGGATCCTATAATAGAAATCTGTACAGGCACCAAGGAAGGAATAGTCAGTTGTTTCTTGGAAAAGCTGAGGACTGGGAGTTGATATTAGGAGGACTTGAACTGAATTTGTAAATAGAAATGGGTAGCTGTTTGCGTTGCTATGAGGGCAAAAGGTGAAGGCCCTTCAAGAGGAGCAGAAAAAAAGAAACACGTGCATAAAACAGCATGGCAAGTTTTAGGAGTCTAAAGTAGTTAAAAATAAATGATAGAGTGTAAGGAGATTGTGGTAGAGTAAGGGTGGGTGAGTGAAAAGGTGAGAGAAAAGACTGGAAAAGTAGATGGGAATCAGATCATAGAAGTTAGAGAGTTTGGACATTGTGATAAGCAAAAGACCAACATCAAATTTTCATTTTAGAAAAATCACTTTGGGTATCAGTGTGCAGGATGGATTGGAGAAAAGAAAATGGATGTTAAGATACTTGTTAGGATGCTATTAAAATGATCCAGATGAGAGAGAGAATGCAGGTCTGAAGTAAGGTAGTAGCAATGGGGATAGAGAAGTACCAGGCACAATGTAGGTACTCAATTAATGTTAACTTTGTTCCCTAGGCTTATATTTAGAATTTCATTTAACTTTGCCCGCTACTATTTAGTTTTGATTTCCTATAACGAGAATTTGGAAATTGCTCCTCTCTGAAATGGGTACAAGGAGGTGTTTTTTGATACTCGTAGTGAGGGATTTCTTGGTATTTGAACCTGCTCCTATTAAAGACATTTCAAAGTTGGTTCTGATTATTATAACAATTACAAACACCTTTCTTTTTATATATAATTTTTAAGATGAAAGACTGCTAAAAATGATAACATTTTCATTCGCCCCTCAAATTGCTATTATCTAAATAATGATTAAATTGCATGCCTTTTGGAGTTAATTTTTCTTTGTCCTTTCATAGTTCTGAAAGTGTTTATTTTCAACTTACTTGATATGTGATTATTAATATCTCTGTCTTATCACTTCCTCTTTAAGTCATTATTATATAATTCCTCTTATATTTCTGTTATTGTCTCCTTTCTTTTACTTCTCTACTTTCTTTTTTTTTATTTTTTTTTATTTTTTTTTAAAGATTTTATTTATTCATTTTTTCCCCCCAAAGCCCCAGCAGATAGTTGTATGTCATAGGTTCACATCCTTCTAGTTGCTGTACGTGGGACTCGGCCTCGCGCTGGACGGAGAAGTGGTGCCTTGGGGCGCGCCCAGGATCCGAACCCGGGCCGCCAGCATCAGAGCGCGCGCACTCAACCGCTAAGCCACGGAGCCGGCCCTACTTCTCTACTTTCTAATTAGATTTAATATCTCAGACTTAATTTATTAACCACTTGACTGGTTTTTTTGTCTTTTTATCTTTGCAGCTTTGTAAATCAAGAACTATATTCTTTGCTCCTTTACTTTTATCCATGGTGAATAATACAAGGCTGGCACTTAGATTTGATGGTCTTTTTTGAAATTCTAGTTGCCTGTATAGTGATATTTAACTGGACTTTTTAAATTATTCCTTTATGATTTGTATATCATTGAAAAGCGTTGTTAAAATTAAACTTTCTTTTGCAAATAGCAAAATTGAAATGAAGAGTGATTTGTCTATCACAGCAGGTGTGTGCAAGGAAGAGAATTGGAGCTTTAATTCATGTCTTCAGTTGTATACTGAATCAGCTATCTTAGTTAGCTGTATTCACCACCCTACCCCATGAATTATATTTTGTTAAATCCCCTCACTGATTTCTTGCTGTTGGTGGTGGTGGTGGTGCTGCTGCTTTTCCCTTTTTGAAATCTAACAGTCTTGTAGTCCTGTGAACCTATTTTTTAATATATTGATTTTAGGTAGACTCCTGTCTACCAAGCGTCTGTGCATCTCTTCAGTTGTTCAGGGTAATAATGTTCCTCAGCCATTTTTGAAACTTCAGCATGATCTAAACTTATAAATAGTTCAACACAAGTTTCTACTGATATAGATTTGTTGGCTGATTCTTATCTGTTTTTTTAAATATTAAAGTTATATCTAACCTCTGTTAACATTTATGTAAATTATGTTAGGGAAAGTACCTTTTCTGGTAATAAACTTAAGAATTACACAGGTATCAGAGATGAAAGTCTTGGTCAAGGTCATGTTTCATAATATGCTTAAGTGGGTATGCTGCCTAAGCTCTGTACCCTTTATTAAGAAAACAAAAGTCAATAAAACTGGCATAGAAATTTTTTTGCACTTCCCTTTTCCAGCACTGTACTACCTATGTCTTTTAAAATGTGGACTGCATGTTGGTAATTATAAGGAGAACAAAATGGGGATTTAAACTAAAGTACCCAAAGTGAGGCTTTGGGTTTGCTTCCTCCACCCTGATGTTGTGTACAATTTTCTCCCTTTGTCTTTAGTCCCTTATTCAAGTTTTAATACCTCAAAGCATAGTTTACTGAACAGAGATGTTATTGTGCAGTTGTATTAGCCAGCAGATGGTAATATAAGGTTTTACCTTAGTCATTCTTAATGTTAGAGAGAAATACACTCCATTAAAATAATTTGATGTGAGGTATAAAAGAGTTAATCAGCCTATTTCAGGAACTTCCATACATTTACTTTTGAGAATAAAGGTTCAAAAGACCCGTTTAATTATAGGGCAAGTGTTAGTAACCTATATAGCATATTAACCACATGGTGGCACATGAACCCAGTTTTTGTTGACATGCCCTTACTTGAGGCATATATGAGGTTTGATGTCATTGTCTCCTACTTCTCTGCCTCTTTTATCACAAATTTATTATGTTTATTATTTAAAAAACAAGTTCTAGTCATGTTTCTATATTTGTATTCACCGGCATAAAAATGGTTATTATTCATTCAAATAAGAATAGGCCAGCAGAAATCATAATAAACTCTTGAGAAATTGTTTTAATTCTACAATTTCTTTGTAGGTTATAAAAGTCCCCTATTCAGTGTTTGCTGGGATGGTTGATGCCAAGTAAAAAGAGCAAATGATTTAAGCGCTGTCCCTTTCCCAGGTAACCTGCCAACGACCCTTTTTAGGGTGTAATCTTAGGCAAGCCACATAAGTGTTTCAAACCTCACTTCCTTCAAGAAAATAAGAAGATAGTAGTACCTACCTCACAGAGGAGATAATCCATGTAAAGCACACTGCCTAGCACAGAGTAAGTGCTCAAATGTTAGCTGCTATTTTTGTTTCCATAATTGTTATTAATATTGCCATTATACTTGGTTCATTTCTCTGAAACCAGTATAGACTTAAGTTTTTGGAATTTCAGAGGAGTCATATGAGGTCGTGATCCTTAGGAGAAGATTAAGCTTGACATATGATAGATCAGTAGAAGATTAAAAACATTTAGGAGCCAGAGGCAATAATCTCAGCTAGGCTGCAGAAGAGACAGGTATTTGAGCCTTGACCTCCCCTAGAGATCAATTATAATCAATAGAGAATCTGATAATATTTAATTACTAGATATTGATAATCACTTCCAATGATGTTAGCATGCATTTGACTATAAACTATTATCCTAACATTCAAGGATTTTTTTCCCTTAAATAATACACACTTTAGAAGAATTGTCTACTTTATAGTCAGCTGATACCTCTGTAGTAATTTTTAAAAGTTAAAAGGTGCTTCTAGTGTCCCTCGACAAACTATAAAATCAATACGTGTTAATAGACTGACTCTGCTTTATTTGAAGTGCTGCTTTATATCTTATTTTGATTTTATCACCTTATAACACAAGAAAAACTATTGGGGCCGGCCCGGTGGCGCAAGCGGTTAGGTGTGCATGCTCTGCTGCGGCGGCCCAGGGTTTGCCGGTTCGGATCCGGGGGCGCGCAGCGATGCACCGATGGCAAGCCATGCTGTGGTGGCGTCTCATATAAAGTGGAGGAAGATGGGCATGGATGTTAGCACAGGGCCAGTCTTCCTCAGCAAAAAGAGGAGGATTGGCAGATGTTAGCTCAGGGCCGATCTTCCTCACAAAAAGAAAAACTATTAAGAAGCCAAAGTCACCAAGTATTTTAGGAAAACATTTGGGTTAAAGAGACCATGGTGCCAATGATGCCCCTTAATACTGGCCTCCCTAACCCTAGCAAGCTGTCTTATCACTGCTAATGGAAATGTCAGTGTATATGAGGCGACTTTGCTTGGCAGAGTTGAGAGTGGAATGCAAGATTCCATGGGGGAAAATTTGAGGTAGACTTCAGGAAGTGTCTCCTTTTGAAGCACTAGAAATATCTGCTACTCAAGATCATGGAAATTCTGAAATTTAAAATACCAGGTTGGTATTTAGTAACTGCACATTGAATAAATAAATTAAGTGGTAGGAACTTTTTTGGCTTTATAGACAAAAGATATATCTGTTCTCTCTGGCTCATAACCTTCCTACTAGCCTTTGAAGGCAGGGATTGTGTCAGTGTATCTTCATCACTGTATCCCCAGCACCTGGCATAATACCTAGCACATAGCAAGTATTCAATAAAAATGGGACAAGTGAACAAATGAATTTTTGTCCTAAAATTGCAAGCTGACCATTGTTAAGGCAATGGCCTTTAAAATAGTGTTTTTCCTTGTTTGTAGTCTTTGGACTAAACTGCATCAGAATCACCTGGCAGCTTGATAAAAATGCAGATTCCTGGCTTCATCCAAGCCCTATGAATCAGTTTCTGCAAGTGAGCCCTGGGAATCTGTATTTTTAACAAGGTCCATCACTGTTGTGGGTACAAGGTATGTAGTACCATGATTTGCCTTTATAATTATTATTAGCTAAACCTTTGAATTAATAATGAACAGTAGCTAACATTTATTGAGTGCTGTTTATGTTAGGTTCTGTACTAAGGGCTTTACTAGCATTGAATCATTTAATCCTTATAGCCACCTTACAAAGCTGGTACAGTTTATTTCTATTTTATAGATGACGAAATTATGACAGAGAGAAGTGGTGGCACCTGACTTTGATCTCACTGCTATGATTCCAGACCCCATACTCTTTAACAACTATACTCTACCATGCTGACATTAATATGTTATATGGTTAACCTTGTGGAAGAAGTAAATTGAGGCACTCTCCTTTGATATGACTTCACACTTATTTTTTTTATTTCTACCTTTTTTTTCATTGAGATATAGGTGTACAATGTAATGATGTGTTATATATGTATATACTGCAGAATGATCACCACAGTAAGTCTGGTTAACATCCATCACCACACAGTTACAAATTTTTTTCTTGTGATGAGAACTTTTAAGATCTACTCTTTTAGCAACTTTCAAATATACAATATAGTATTATTAACTGTAGTCACCATGCTGTACATCACATCACTAGAACTTATTCATCTTATAACTGGAAGTTTATACACTTTGACAAACATCTTCCCATTTCACACACACCCCCAGCTCCTGGTAACCACTACTCTACTCTTTGTTTCTATGAGTTCAGCTTTTTTATTTTTTTATTTTTATTTATTTATTTTTTTTTTGTGAGGAAGATCAGCCCTGAGCTAACATCCGTTGCCAATCCTCTTTTTGCTGAGGAAGACTGGCCCTGAGCTAACATCCGTGCCCATCTTCCTCCACTTTATGTGGGACGCCGCCGCAGCATGGCCTAACAAGCAGTGCGTTGGTGTGTGCCTGGGATCCGAACCCAGGCCGCCAGCAGCAGAGTGCACGCACTTAACCACTACACCATGGGGCTGGCCCCACGTTCAGCTTTTTTAGATTCCACGTATAAGTCAGATCGTACGCTATTTGTATTCTCAGTTTGAATTATTTCACTTAGCATAATGCCCTCAAGGTCCATCCATATTGTTGCAAATGGCAAGATTTCCGTCTTGTTTATGGCTGAATAATATTCCGTTGGGGTTGTTTGTGTGTGTGTGTGTGTGTGTGTATCACATTTTCTTTATCCATTCATCCATCACTGGACACTTAGGTTGTTTCCATGTCTTGCCTATTTGTAAATAATGCTGCAGTGAACTTGGGGATGCAGATATTTTTTCGAGTTAATGTTTTCGTGTTCTTCAGATAAATACCCAGAAGCAGAATTTCTGTATCATATGGTACTTCTATTTTTAATTTTTTAAGGAACCTCCATACTGTTTTCCATAGTGGCTGCATCAGTTTACTTTCCCACTAGTGGTGCACAAGGCTTCTCTTTTCTCTACATCTTTACACTTACTTCTTAATCAATGCTGTGGTTTATGGAAAGGCATTTTCAGTGTTATCAAGGTGCGTAATATTGGAGAGTATAGATTTCATCTTTTAGTTGCTGCAAATTCTAGAGTGGCAAAGCTGATCCCTGTCCTTCTTAATTATCTTTGATGCTGATCTTATTGATCTTCAGCCCTGAGTCAGTATAGCATAGTGGTTAAGAGCAGGAGCCTGTGGGCAAGACCACTTGCTTTTGAATTTTGACTTTAGTCAAGATAGTTTGACTTCTCTGTGCCTCAGTTTCTTGAGATGTAATTCTGAGAAATTTATGTCCATTGTTCTTCAAAAATCTCATCTTCTCCATTTTTATTTCCATCTCCTTCTGAAACTGTTGTTACTAAATGGCTGCTGTTCCGCTTTTAGCTTCCATATCTTTTAGCTTTTCTTTTGCATTTCTTATTTCTTTATCCTTTCCTGCCGTCTTCTGGAAGAGTGCCTCAGTCTGATCTTGTAACTCACTAAGTTATTCTTCAGCTGTACCTCTCCTGTCTATACTATCCATTGAGGTATTTATTTCAATGATTATTTTTTATCCCTGATATTTCATTTTGACACTTAGATAATTTTTGTTCGAATTTCATATTGGTAATATCTTTCCTTGTTTCCTTAAGTATACTTATCATGCTTATTTTGAATTACTGGTACATCTTTTTCAATAACTCTGCTTCAGATGGCATATGATGCCAGTTGTTTGTTGTCACCCCAGGGTTGTCGTGTGTTTGTGTGTGTATGTGTATGTGTCTATAAGTTCCTGGAATTCCTGTTTCCTTTTCCCTTCTGTACTTTCTGCAAGTTGATTGTGGGGGAGGGAGCCAGCAGCCCATGCTGATTCACCATCTTAGAAATCTTATCAGTAATATGGGGATAATAATAGTATGTACTTCATAGAGTTATTATGAAAATTAAATTAGATATTCCATGTGAAGTTCGTAGAACAGTGTTAACATGCAGTTATGTAATCAATTTAGCTTTTAAAAAAATCGGTAGTTGGGCCAGCCCCGTGGCTTGGCGGTTAAGTGCGCGCACTCCGCTGCTGGCGGCCCGGGTTCAGATCCCGGGCGCACACTGACGTGCCGCTTCTCCGGCTATGCTGAGGCCGCGTCCCACATACAGCAACTAGAACGATGTGCAGCTATGACATACAACTATCTACTGGGGCTTTGGGGGAAGAAAATAAATAAATAAATAATTAAAAAGAAATCTATAGAAAGGTGACTTGGATTCAGATCCCAGGTTTAGAAAACTGTTTTGATAGGCTAAAATATAGAGCTAACTAGGGGTAAAAAGGGTACTGACTCATCTTTTAGACGTTGAGCTGTCCCAGAATTCTGCCACATAGTCTAGTGTTGTCTGTCATTTTCCTTATCACAAAGAAAATATTTTTTTAAGTTTAATTTAAATTTTTTCCTATTGTGAAAATTTTCAAACCAGAAAAATATGATACTCATATACCCATCACCTAGATTTAGTAATTTTAATGTTTTGCCACATTTGCCTCCTCTGTTTTTCTGAAATACTTTAAATTATGATTATGATATTTCACTTGTAAATATTTCAGTATAAATCTCTAAAATATAAAGATGTTTCTTATATAACCACAATACCATAAAATTAATAACTTCTTAATTCCCTAACATCATTTAATACCACATCCATATTCATATTACCCCAGTTGTCTCAAAAATGTTTTTTATAGCTGTTTTGTTCAAATCAGGATCCACTTAAGGTACACACACTGCATTTAGTTGTTGTGTCTCTTCATTACGTTTCTTTTAATTTAGTGCAGTCACCTCCCCTCCCTTCATTCTGGATTTGTTTATTTCCTGATGGTGTGTTTGAACTTCTATCTCTTATATATTCTGTAAACTGGAAATTATATCCAAAGGCTTGATTGGATTCATGGCAGATATTTATGGCAAGATTGTTTTATAGATGATGTGTAAAAAGAGGTTAATATTTTTTTTAAAAAGGCAGTGTATGTGGAAAAAGGAGTAATACAAAGTGAGTGCTTGTGCTGTGTTCCTTTAAATATATTATCATTTAATCCTTACAATAACCCTATGAGTTACAGACGGTATTATCCCTTTGTAGTAAGGAAATTGGTTCTGAGAGATCACCCATCTATTAAGCAGCAAAGTTAGAATTCAAAAAAAGAAGGAAAAAAAGTCAAACAAGGCCCTTTATCTTTACATGAACATAAAAAATTTTACTCACAAATCACTTGCTCTCTGTGCCTGTCTCTGGTAAAATAAGAGCAGGAAATTGACTTAACCCTCACATAAATAAATTGCTCAGGCTTATCATGCTTTCATTTTAGGTAATGAGAGGTATCCTTTAAGCATTAACTAATTTTTTTTTTAACATATATACATTCTCAGGACAGGTAATAACTTATTGGTCCTTCTTTAACTATGATGGTCATATACCTAGGATTTTTTAGGACAATTCTGATATTAGATAACTTGTCTGATCAAACATCTCCTGAATTTTTCATTAGAAAAACTTGTTTAAGGTGTAAAACCCTCTCTCTGTATAGGAATACACTGATTGTTTTTTAAAGTGAGGGTCTGCTTTATACATTTAGAAAAGTTGTTGGAAGTAAGAAAAAGTGGTAAATAATACCAGTAGAGTTCTCCCCGTTAGCTGACCAAAAGAAGAAAGTATTTTGGTGGAGTGATTAAATTCTCTGAGATCTTACTGGTGAATGGATAGGATCAGGTCCGAGAATTGACCATTAGAATTAGCAATGCAGAGGTCATTGGTAAACCAGGCAGTGTGCTAAGGACTTCACGTGTAATGCAGTCATGTGCCAGGTAACAATGTCTCAGTCAGCGGCAGACTGCATATACGATGGTGGTCCCATAAGATTAGTACCACATAGCCTAGGTGTGTAGTAGGCCATACCGTCTAGTTTTGTGCAACTACACTCTATGATGTTCACACAACAATGAAATCGCCTAACGACACATTTCTCTGAAGGTGCCCCTGTTGTTAAGTGACACATGACTGTATTTAATCTCCACAGTAATCCTGTGAGGTAGATACTTATTAGGCCCATTTTACAGACCAGGAGACTGAGATTCAGAGAGAGAACTTCCTCAAGGACATAGGGCTAGTAAGTGTTAGAACTAGGATTTAAACCCAGTAAGACTCTGGATCTATACTGTTCAATACAGGAGCCACTAGCTACATGTGGCTATTTACATTTACATTTAAATTAACTAAAATTTTAGTTCCTGGGTCACACTAGTCACATTTCAGTTGCTCAGTAGCTACACAATTGCTAGTAGCTACTGTATTGTACAGTGCAGACACAGAACATTTCCATCATTGCCCAAAGTTCTGTTGGATAGCAGTACTCTAGAGCCTGTGATCTTAACCACTACACATAAAGCCTCCCAATTTACAGTTACATATATGTATGTATGTTTTTTTCATTTAAACTAAATCCTGCCATTTAACTTCCTCTGAAATTCAAAAGGCTGACACAGGTCTTCTTTTTGTCACATCATTTGATTCCAGCAAAATTATATTGGTGTTTATATCTCAAGCAGTCTGGTCATGAAATTGTCTGTTGTAGAAAGAACCTGGGAAGCAAGGCTATATGTCCTTTCATTTTTTTACATTTTCATTTAGGGGAATTCAGAAGGACATAACTAACATGTGATCAGTGATCCTGAATTAACATAGGTACTTGAGTGCCACAGTATCTGTGTATTAATATCCTAAAGCATGTTACTCAGTTGGTTAGGTTGGCTGATTCAAATGTCTTGTAACACTTCCAGGAGTAGGAGCAGTGGAAAATTGAAGCTGTGATACTTGTAGGGGAATTAAGTAGGTGAAAGCCTCACTTCTGTCTCTTCAATTACTCATGTTTTTATGACCAACCTTTTTACATCGAATTTATTACTTTGGGCCCTTAAAGGAATATAAATTGTGGGAGAGATTTGGTCAATATAAGAATCACTAGATGACCTTATTTATAGCATTTTTTTTACCATTTTATCTTTTACTTTTTAGTGTTTTCTTTCTTTAAGATGTAATTTGAACTGTTAAATGACAGCTTACGTTCCTATTTTGTATGTTTTTTATTTCCTTTTTATAGCAAACCTTGTAGTTGATTTAGAGGATGTAATAGTATTTATGAAATAAAGAGATAATGTGAATTCCAGGTTGTATAGCATGAGAATTGAATTCCAATTCAGGCTCTTCTTGGAAAGCTGCAATCTCTAGAAAGTCACTACAGTCATATAAAATCTAGAATGACACTCTTTACATCACAGTGAGTGGCATGTGTAATAATTGTAATAGATAACCAATTTTTAAAGCTTAAATACTAAATATAGTATCTAGTTCTTTACATTTTAAATTGAGTAGAAAACATTCTTATCAAAGGAGACTGACTTTCACCCTCTTCCAAAGTCAGTTTGGCAGGCCTGCCTTTTCTTTCCTTGAAAGTGACAAGTTCTGTAATTGTCACTATCTTATTCATACCTACAATTTGGGAATCTGGATATATTTATAAATGCTCTTTGGCAAAGGTTGTGTTCTTGACCTAAAAATCTGATATGAAGTGGTATGTGAACTTTATTCAGTAGCTCTCTAGTTACTTATCAAATACATTGCATTTTTTTCCAGTGTAGTTTAGGAAGAAACAGCCTTCAAATTTAAAAGTAGAAACTTTTTTGACCAGGAATATTAAGTTTCTTTACCAAGAATCTAGACTTACTTAAGTAATAAAAGGAATTTTTTTATTTTGAGTGGGTCCTGTGGCACTTAAGTATTCTAGTGACAATTTATCTTCAGATATTATAGAACTCAAATTCAAAGTGATGGCAAACAAAATATTTTGAAACATGGCAAACCGCTGCCTGCCCTCAGGCAAAGCCTTGATTGTTTTTTAAAAATTTTATTTTCAAGGTTGAATTTCAGAATTAATTAGATGGGAATTTTTGTCAGCTTGCCAAATAGTTTAAACTTCTAAATAAATTAACTTAAACTTTTAATTTATCATTAATTTTGTTTTATTAATTGAACTAGTCATTTTTAAAGCTTAAACTAATTTAGGTCGTTAGCTAGAATATAGACCATGCTTTTCCCAGCTTATAAGCTTTTTTACTTATTTAAGGAAAAATAAAGTTTAGACAAAGGAAAGTAAAGGTACACGTTTGGATATAATTTAAACCTCATTTTGATGACTGTTGGCCTAGTGATTATAGATTCTGTTCCAGTATTGTTTTCAATAATAGTGTAACTATAGCAACTAATATAAATGCATGTTTCAAGGGGAAAAAACAAAAACCTCTCCACTGATTGTGTTGTATATTGGGATGAAATTTTTTTTTATTAACTTGATGACTTGCTCTAGACTTTGCAAAGCTGTTTTTCCCAAAGAAATATTGAGGATCCTGTTACAAATACTTTTTTTTGCCCTCTTAATCTTATCATCTGTTTCTTGTATTGACGGTATGCTGCAATTAATTTGAAAGGGAAAGATATAGAAACAGTTTGTATCAGAAATCCTGTATCTTCTTTCTCTTATTTGTGTCTTACACAGCACTCTGGGGGAAAGGAAAATTTCTGCTTTCCTGCTTCTGAACTGTATAAATGAATCTTGTTTCTATACAAGTCAGTTAACTTACATGTAGTGTCTTTTCTTTGTTCAAATGAAGATTGTGGTAAACATACTTGTCTAAGTCCTTGAGTATTATCGGCATAATTATTGTATGAACAACTGGTTGAAATACATTAAAATTTATCCATTAACCTATTTCATTACAGATTTGGTAATAATTAAAAACTGGAAGTGGCCTAAATTTCTTAATAAACTCTTAAGTAAGAGGGTAGTTAAATAGATGATAAAGTGTATCTATATAATGTTAGCACCTTGTAGCCATTAAAAATGATGAAGGTATGTATTTGATGTAAAATGATGTCCATGGAAAGACATTAAGGCAGAAAAGTAGGTTTCAAAACTATGTATATTACAATCCCATTTGTATGTAAAAGTGTATGTGTGTAAGTGTAAATTTATAGAGGAATAGACAGCAAATGTTACCTGTAGTTATTTCTGGGTTTTATAATAGAATATTAGCATTGTTCCCATTAAAATTTTTTTTTAACTCTTTGAAAAGAAGGAAGTGTCATAGGCAGTAGAAGCAATATGAATGGTTTGTTAGTTTGATGTTAGGAGAGAGGTAATGTTTTAGGAAAAGGGTTCAAATTTTTTTATTGGAAAAAAAAAACAAAGTCACATGCACTTTTCCTCTGACTTGTTGGTATTTTAGTTGGCTGTAGGTCAAAAGGAAAGTTATTGCCTGGGCAGAAGCTGAACCTCTACCGTAATCTGACCCTAATTAGGCAATCATGTTTGACTTGATAGGATAGATCTTAAATCTGGAATTGGTGGGGAGAAGACATTAAAAGGTTTTAGAAATGGAGTTTTGTAAAATGAGTTATCTCCTGAAGATGAAAATGGTAAAATAGTTCATGTCAGGTTTTGGCTAAGCATGAACTGGCCTTTTACAAGTTTGTGTCTGAGAATCATGTTTGTTTCAGTTTTATATTTTCTTTTATTAAAAAATTAACATATTGGGGCCTGCCCGGTGGCGTAGTGGTTGAGTTCCGCGTGCTCCGCTTCGGCGACCCTGGGTTCACAGGTTCAGATCCTGGGCGTGGACCTACGCACTGCTCGTCAAGCCGTGTTGTGGTGGCATCCCACATATAGAATAGAGGAAGACTGGCATGAATGTTAGCTCAGGGACAATCTTCCTCACCAAAAAAAAAAAAAAATTTACATATGCTTGTTTAATAAAACTTATAAAAAGTATACAAGTGCTAAAAGTGAAAAAAAAGAACTACTTAGGTTTCTCCCTCCTCTGGAATCCTTCAGGGGATTATCTTTCTTATATAAGATCTTATATAGATCTGGGAAATGGAGGAACCATGCCTCAAGAAAACAGTCATTCTTTATAGTGTGATAGAATGATCACTGGATAGGAATCAGGAAATTTAGCTTCTAGTCCCAGCTAGTCCTTTGCTGTGTGATTGGAAAAAAGTTACTTTACCTCTCTGGACATCAGTTTCTACCAATTCCGAAATGATAAGTTTGGACTTTGAAATTATAGGATGCTAAGGACTGACTTGATAAAGCTCCCTGATATGTCAGACATTTTTTAAAGGGAATATGTGAGTGTGTTTGTGTGCGTGTCTGCATGCGCACACATATGCACATTGCATACATACGTTTCTGGAAAGGCTTTCTCTCTAACCATAAGAAAGTAATTAATGTATAAACCATGGTGTTTATAATTGAGAAATAAACACTACACTTAACTGACATAGTGTTTATTTCCAAAGAATTTGATGTTTCATTTATTCCTGCTATTCTCATATCACCCTGTTATGTATGTGAACAGAGAGTATTTCATCCATGTTTAACTTACAGTCATAGCTAGACTAAGTTATTATCCAGTGTTACAGAGAGTTAGTGGCACAGCTGAAAATAATTCAGTTCCTAGCACACAGTTCTCTTGGTCTTTCCTTTCGGTTGCTTTCTTACAGAAATGAAGTGATTTTTGACTATGGTTAAGAACATCACTTATTGCCAGACAGAAGTCAAATTAGGGATTATCCATAGACCATTTCTACCTTGTAATTTATTTGGTATTTTGTAGAACAGCTGACTTTTCTAATTGTATTTGGTGTGGTCACTTACTAAAAATATTAGTCAGTAGTATCTGCTTTTATTATATACCTCTCTTCAGTCATGCTTCAAGGGTGAGCATGGGAGACACACATCTAAGGAAGCATTATCTTTTAATAGAATTTAATTCAGACTGGCCTGTCTCCCTGCCTGCCTGGTCAGTAACTCTGAACTTTGGAGATACATCTGGTGACGATAAACCTGTTCTATATGGCATAGGAGAAGTCAGCTTTGATGGCAGATTTCTACACTGGTGTAGGAGAGAGATGTTTAGTTAACATTTCAAAAGAACTAAACCTGTTAGCATCTATGTATTCCACCATTAGACTTTCTTGAGCCCTCTCATTTGTATGGTCTTTTAATGTTTTCTGTTTTCAACAAAAGAAATAGCACATGCATGTCAAAATCTCAATTACAGCTGTATCTATTAAGAAAATCAGTTCCTTTTGTTTCATGAAATCATGAAGTAATTATGTCAAGTGTTTATTGGGTAGCAAGATAAAAAGTTGTTTACATGATACCAAATATCAGAATATTTGGAATTAGTCTCAGCATTTGCTTTTGCCTCATGATTTGAATTTTTCATGGTGAGTTATTTAACAGGCATTTGAGTTCCTACCATGTGTTAGACCCTATACTCGAGGTATAGTTGAAGATATAAAGACAAAATTCTTTTCAAGTCAGCTTTGTTTATGCTAAAACTAATGGAGGCCTTAAGCATTACTAGATGCAGATTAAATTTAAATTTAAGGTGCTATATACTTCCCTGTACCTTCCTTTGACAGTAATTATTTACGTTCCTTCACTAAATTCACACTCAATTTAAAAAGTGTGTTCTAAGGGAACTTGCTATTCGAATCTATGGAAAAACGTTTTGTAAAGTGAATTAATTTGCCTTTTATATGTCCATGCTTTCATCTGTAATTTCTTAATAAACAACTTGTGAATGTTTTAATTTTTTATTAGCAAGTAACATATCTGTGGTTCACTTTAATCCCCTCCCCCCAATCTCTCTTTGTGTCTCTCTCTCATAATAATAATTACACAGAGCAGGAGTTTGGTGTTCTTACTGAGTATATAAATTTTAACCCTTTAATTTTTTTAACCTTAAAAGACTGACTTAAGACACTACGACTTGATAAAAAAGACACTATGATGATAAATTGATAAACAATGTATATCAGTTTAAATTTGACCCATGGGTCCTTCCAGTATAGTTTATATTTGACCTTCCTACAGTTGAAATATAAGGACTGTATGTTCTACTTAAACTGTCCTGTAGCTGTTTAAGATTAATTTAGATTTGGGTTTTGTTAGTATGGTGGTTGGTAGCTTAAGTAATTGTTAAAGTTGTTAAATATGTATAAACAGGAGTAGCCATGATTTTTAGCACAAGCATCCAGTGTAATCTCTGATTTAAGCAGATGTTAGCATTTATTATCAACTCAGAACAAAGCACAGAACAAAATGTGGATAAAAAAACCTTGAAAGCTGAAAAGTAGTCATTAAAAAAATTGAACCCCTAAAACATGCTATAAAACGTGACATTCTTATTCTTACATAAAAGGCTGGTGTTGAATGTATTGCAATTGTTTTCTAGGTAATTTATCATATATATTAGAAATATGTTTGCAGCTAGTTTCTAGTTTCTAGTCTAATAGTAGACCAAAGAACTATGGAGATATGATCCAGAGGGAGAAAATAATTCTCTATTATTTTAACCCTCTCTAAACAGGATACCATACTTGCAGAACTTCTTCAAATACATAAAGAACACATTGTAGGATATCATGAACATGATTCTCTTTTGGACCACAAAGAAGAAGAAGAGTTGACTGAAGAAGAAAGAAAAGCAGCTTGGGCTGAATATGAAGCAGAGAAGAAGGTAGTTCATTTGAAATACTTGTTGGTTTTTGTTTTTATGTTAGTCGTTTGAAAGAGCAGTGAGGAAGAAAAGGGTCACATTTGGAACAGGTAATAATATAGTGAGTCTTCAGGAACAGTCCCCAGATATGAGAGTCTGTTTATGGGCTTTGGCTACCTTTGGTGGTAGAGTGGGAGGAGAGAAGAAAATATTTTCCGCTTAAAGAGTAGTAATCCCATTTCTGCTTAGCACTTGCTGAATTGGGAGATTAGTGGGAAGCTATATATTTAGCATCACTTAACTCCCATCAACACCCTCACTGTAGTAACAGACATACAGGAGCTCAGAGTTTGGAGGTGGGAGTAAATGTTGCTTTAGCATGTGTACCATGAAATCTAAATTTTGACTGAATATCAGAACACAAAAATATTCCATTATTGGAATTAATGTCAATCTCCAGCAGCAACTTTATTTAAAATAGTTTCATATCTGTTTTAAACACCTACCCACTTGAGCAAAAATGTGCCTGAGCATGGGAAACCTTATCCTAATACCTGAATCCTTTTTAAACTCCTAACTCATTGTACCAAACTTCTTTAAAGTTAATGTGATGTTAGGAGTCTCATCAGAATTCTCTGAGTTGCCCTATTCTGTGGGAATTATCAGAAAAAGAGTACACCTTTAGGGGTTAAAGCTTTCCATGTAATAAGATCTTGGTTTCGGGTGAAAAGGGTGTTTTGTTTGTGTGTGGACGAGTGTTAATAATTTCCTATATCTGAGAATGTGGATTCTTTTCTAAACCAGTAGGTGATGTAGAATTTCAAGTTTTAAATCACACTGTAGAAAGTGCATAATTTTTTGTTTTTAGGGACTGACCATGCGTTTCAACATACCAACTGGGACCAATTTACCCCCCGTCAGTTTCAACTCGCAAACTCCTTATATTCCTTTCAATTTGGGAGCCCTGTCAGCAATGAGTAATCAACAGCTGGAGGTAAGTTGTGAAGTACAAAAGTAGTTTAACTTGAATTAAAGGCAATTTCAAGTGCCCTGTTGTTGAGGGTTCTCTACGCAGGAATATCACATTCTCCAAAAGATTACCTCTGAATAGACCAAGAAATTTTTCTTTTATTTGTTGACCTTTTTGAACCAGCATAGTACAGTAAAATGTGGTTTGTTCAGAGCACAAAGGAATCAGGCCTTGAATTAATGTAGTTTGAATTACTTTAATTAAGGAACAAAAGGGCAGCTGACTGGCTAGGGAAATAGCACTTTCTTCAGTTATAAAATGTTTTGAATAAACAAATTACTTGCTTAATATTTGAAAGTAGGATAAATACATTGAGTTACATTCTAATGTCATGTAGATGCAGCACTAAGTATATGATAATGCCCAGTATTATGAAATGAGTGATTTAAAACTAGAATCAATTATTAATTAAATAAGAAAGATTAGGTTTTATTATACCAATAATTTAATAACTTAATTGAATCTGTGGTTTCCTTTTAAAGATTTTCTTATGAAGTCATTTAAATTATTAAATTATTGGTGTAATAAAACCCAAACTTTTATCTTCCTAACAAGACCCTCACTGATGAGTTTTACTCCACTTGATTCATATTGAACTTTGCTGTTCTTTTCAGTTATTTAAAGAGTTTTAAAACCAAGTGCTATAAATTGGCAAGAAGGATCCTTATACTTTAAAACTGTGCTTTTGTATGCCCTATATAACTTATTTCCTGCATTCTTCTAGGACCTCATTAATCAAGGAAGAGAAAAAGTTGTGGAAGCAACAAACAGTGTGACAGCAGTGAGGATTCAGCCGCTTGAAGATATAATTTCAGCTGTAGTAAGTTGTCAATTATCTTATTCCAACTTGCAATTTGTGTTCTTCCCCCAACCACTTGTTTTAATTTTTAATTGTTGTTTGCTTCACTACTTCTGTGGGGAAAAGAGCATAATTCTTATAACTTGATTTACAATAGTAAAATACCAGTAAACTGGATAATAGTGCCAAGCTATAATACAGCAATTTTAGCTAGATGTTGGCACAAAAGAGAAATGGGTAAAATCTAAGAATTGAGAAGTCAATCAATCATAGAAATGTATGCGTTGTTTATATAAACATATTTTAATTACCAGTTGCACAAATTAAATCCGAATAGTTTCATTCCAGAGATAGCCAGCCCTTGTACAACAGAGGACAACTTACTAGTCTGCTTTTACGTCACTGTTTTCTTTAGAAAAGAATAAAGGAAAAAGAAAAAAAAAACTTTAAAAATCCTGAGTATCTTTAAGTACCTTAATTATTTTTCCTCAATTTTACTGCAATAAGAAATAAATAGAAACTTTTTCTTTTAGTGGAAGGAAAACATGAATCTCTCAGAGGCCCAAGTACAGGCATTAGCATTAAGTAGACAAGCCAGCCAGGAGCTTGATGTTAAGCGAAGAGAAGCAATCTACAATGATGTATTGACAAAACAACAGATGGTAAGAATTCTGACTATCATGACTAGGTTATGTTTAATTTTCTTGAATTTATAATAATGGGTTTGTGTGATGTTTATGACAATAACCATCCCTCATGTGGACGGATGGATGGTCGTTGGTTATTCTCGGAAGGAATTTTGTCAAAAAACCTGTTAATGTTAAGTAAAGGTAATATCTTGTATCATAAAGGAGCAACAGCTTCCCAAATGGGTCTCCTTGAAGTTTAAATGTGATCTCTTCCATATAATTTTACTTTTTGTATATTCTGGACATCTTAGAAGGAACTTTTGCCAGACTTTTTACCACATTTACTATTTTTAAACAACTTCCCAAAATAAGTATACTTTTTAGTATATTTAATTTGAGAGTAAGAAGTGGACCTATAGATGATATATGATACAGGTTTCTACTAAATTATGTAATTCTTTAAAAGGCTAGCATATTCCAAGATCCTTGATCATCTTTCTCAGCACAGTTGTTTGCCAGCCACCTGCCTTGCACTGGGAAATTCCAACTCTTGACACCAGGGAATCAATTTCTGTGGCATGAATTTTACTTAGAAAGCACTGTACAATTATATGGTTTTAAATTATGTTAGGAAATATGAGACATTCCAGGTAGGAATTATTCCCACTGCAAGTGCTTTTTCCCTTTGGTGTTTCTCACTAAAAATGTTTGTCTGTCATCATGTGAAATATTAAAAACAATGACAAAGAATGGAGACTTGACAAAAAGTGCTGTAACTAATACTTGAAACTAATCACAGTGCAGGTCAGGTTACTATGGCAACTAACCTAAATGCTGCTTGCAATACAATAGTCAAGTCATTAAGAGAATTTAGCCCTAAATGGTGTTACTAACTGGTTTCTACAGTAATGGTCCTGTGAATGCCACCAAATTAGTAATGGTGATAACAATAATGTGTTTTCCTTTTGTTATGGTACCCCCTTAACAAATTGATTTTAACTCAAAACTTGATACTTGCCTCTTTGAGACGGGTCATGCACTTGTAACAGCTCCCTTTTCTCTCTTTAGTTAATCAGCTGTGTTCAGCGAATACTTATGAACCGAAGGCTCCAGCAGCAGTACAATCAGCAGCAACAGCAGCAAATGACTTATCAACAAGCAACACTGGGTCACCTCATGATGCCAAAGCCTCCAAATTTAATCATGAATCCTTCTAACTACCAGCAGATTGATATGAGAGGAATGTATCAGTCGGTGGCTGGTGGTATGCAGCCACCACCATTACAGCGTGCACCACCCCCAATGAGAAGCAAAAATCCAGGACCTTCCCAAGGGAAATCAATGTGATTTTGCACTAAAAGCTTAAAGGATTGTTAAAATCATAGAAAGATCTTTTATTTTTTTAGGAATCAATGACTTAACAGAACTCAACTGTATAAATAGTTTGGTCCCCTTAAATGCCAATCTTCCATATTAGTTTTAAATTTTTTTTAAATAGGGCATACTATTTCTTCCTGACAATTGTCAGTGATGTTGCCTAGAATCTTCTTACACACATTGAGTACAGAAGATATTTCAAATTGTTTTCAGTGAAAACAAATCCTTCCATAACAGTAACAACTCCACAGATTTCCTCTCTAAATTTTTATGCCTGCTTTTAGCGACCATAAAATTGTCATAAAATTAATGAATTTAGGGAAGAATACAGATTTATATATTTGTTCTTTACATATAAAAACACACAGCTGAGTTCTTAGAGTTGATTCCTCAAGTTATGAAATACTTTTGTACTTAATCCATTTCTTGATTAAAGTAATTGAAATGGTTTTAATGTTCTTTTGACTGAAGTCTGAAATTGGGCTTTTGCTATATCATCTCTGTGACTGAAAGTTAGAAACTAAGGGTTATCTTTGACACAGAATTGTGTGCAATATTCTTAAATACTACTGCTCTAAAACTTGGAGGAGTCTTGCCGTTATCTTAGCATTGTATAAACAGCCTTAAATACAGCCTAAGAAGAGAATTCCTTTTTCTTCTTTAGTCTTTCTGCCATTTTTTATTTTCAGTTATATGTGCTGAAATAATTACTGGTAAAATTTCAGGGTTCTGGATTATCTTCCACACATAAATTTTCTCTCTCCTGGCACTAATATAAAGCACATCTCTTAACTGCTTGGTGCCAGTGCTAGTGCTTCATCCTGTTGCTGGCAGTGGGATGTGGACTAACAAAATCAAGTTCTAGCATTTTAGGAGGTTAAGGATGACGTTGTGGTTGTTAGGTTCATACCCTGTTTTATAAACATCAAAATGGCAGAACCATTGCTGACTTTAAGTTCACATGAGGAATGTGCTTTAACAATTCCCAGTACTGTCAGTATTGTGAAATAATTCCTCTTAAAGATAAGGATCACTGGCTTCTATGCTATTCCGCTTTTCTCTCATCATCATGTTCTTTTCCCGCATCATCATGTTCTTTTCCCCTAGCTTACCTACATATTCTTAAATAAATTATGTTTCGATTTCTTTTTTAGTTTAGATCTGTGAGGGAATTTTCTGATCAAAGTTAATTCATCTAATACCCTTTTATGAAGTTTTACTAGAAAATCATTGTATTGTTTTTCTTAATCCATGCCTGTAAAAATTACCTTCAAGTTTATTTGTGTACAATTTGGTTGCTTGAGTTTCTTAAAGAAAAAGATTGTTAGACTGTGGGAGTCAACTCAACACGGCAAAACCATTTTTGAGATGATGATGTAACAGGTAGTGGAAACAGCTAAGGAATTCCAGAAAAAAGAAAGCTGGGTGGAGGGTTTACTCTAGGTATCACTGGATTAGAATAAGTTTACCATTAGCTAAAACTGTTTTGAGTTGTTTGGATGATTAAGAGATTTCCATTTTTAGCTTGAAAGAACTAGTGGTAAAACATCCCAGAGCACTAGGTTTGTGACATAGAGTTTGTGAGGTTTGGTGGATTCACCCCTACCTTCCCATGGTGAGTTATCACTAACAAATTCCATATATTTGGATATTATGCCAGCCATATAATCAAATTTATTTAATGGGGGGCGGCGGGAAGGTGTGTGTTTACTTTAGAAGAAATGAAAAAGACAAGATTTATGAAATAAATATTTGAAGGCAGTACTCTGGCCAACTGTTATCAGTTGGTATTTCTGCAAGTCCAGAATATTTTAAACCTGATTTACTAGACCTGGGAACTTTCAACACGGTCTAATTACTTGCTCAAAGACATAGATGTGAAAATTTTAGGCAACCTTCTAAACCTTTTTCACCATGGATGACAATATGACTTAAAGAATAATACATAGAAGGATTAATTGGAGTTTGAAATAAAACTTTGGACCACTTTGCATACACTCTTCTCACTTGACATTTTAGCTACATAATATGTACTTTGAGTATAACATCAAGCTTTAACAAATATTTAAAGGCAAAAATCACATCAATAAGATACTAAAATGCTCATTTTTATATTTGTTTTAGATGTTTTAAATAGTTGCAATGGCTTAAAAAATGACGATTTAAAATGTTGCTTGTAATACAGTTTTGCCTGCTAAATTCTCCACATTTTGTAACCTGTTTTATTTCTTTGGGTGTAAAGCGTTTTTGCTTAGTATTGTGATATTGTATATGTTTTGTCCCAGTTGTATAGTAATGTTTCAGTCCATCATCCAGCTTTGGCTGCTGAAATCATACAGCTGTGAAGACTTGCCTTTGTTTCTGTTAGACTGCTTTTCAGTTCCGTATTGAGTATCTTAAGTACTGTAGAAAAGATGTCACTTCTTCCTTTAAGGCTGTTTTGTAATATATATAAGGACTGGAATTGTGTTTTTAAAGAAAAGCATTCAAGTATGACAATAATACTATCTGTGTTTTCATCAAAGTGCTGTTTAGTAGTTGAAACTTAAACTATTTAATGTCATTTAATAAAGTGACCAAAATGTGTTGTGCTCTTTATTGCATTTTCACAACTTTGAAAATCTGTGCACATATTGTTTCATAGAAAATGTATAGCTTTTGATGTCCTATTTAATGGTGGTTCTTTTGCACATTTAGTTATTTAATATTGGGAGGTCAAGAAGTTTGGTTTTTGAATCTGTTATATACTAAATTCTGTAAAAGGAGATCTCTAACCTCAAAAATAATTTATGTACCAGGAAGCCTATGTGTGTTTGTGTTAGTTTTGGTTATCTGTGTGTAATCTAGCACCATTTCCTGCTTCCCAACAGCTGCATCACTCATATAAGTCAAGCAGGTCTGCCAATCCACACGTGATACAAAAGCTGCTTACCATCCTGAAGCCAGAGCAGGTTGATGGAACCCTCATTACCTGGCCTCCAAAGAAGCTGAATATTTTGTAGTCTTCTCTTAGCTAGGTGCATTCTCTCTCTAGTATCATAAAATCAGATGTATATTTCTGTGCCCCAGACAAAACTTTAAAAGAAATTACTTACCTTTCCCAATAACCATTGTTTCCTTTGAGGGTGGCGTGTTGTGAGGCTATAGATACTTACTATAACAGTAAAATAGGTCATTCTTTTACATGCTTATTTCACTAAAAATTATGTTCAGGTTATTACCCACCTTAATTCACTAGACTTAGTCTCAAGTGACTTTTGGCTATCTCCAGATCTACCCTTAGAGATGAAAATTCGTCCACCACTGATTTTTTTTCTAAAGTCTGTAATCTGTGCTAATCCCAAAGGAGTGACCAAGTTTCAGAAATGCTTTTTGTCTGTGCAACATTTTATATATGCTGTTATATGGAGGTGAATAAAAATTAAAAATCCAAAATATATACTGTTTCTAAGCTCAATATCTGCCAGGTAACCAAATTCTGCCCACATTACTCATGTTGGATCTAATAATGGAATGGCACCTCCCATCCCTGCCTAAGAGTTTTACTCTCCAGAGTATGTGCTGCCATCAAATTCCTTTACAATATATACTGCCATCCTCTCTTTGGGATAACCTTCCTGATACCATTGTGCCTACTTGGATAACTAAGGAAATCACTCTCCCCTCACTAGAGGGATTTGTCTCTCTGATAATAACCACTACACATCTTCACCAAGGAAGACAGCATATAAATTGAGGCCTTTATTAAAGATAATAAAAATAAAGCTTTAATTGAAGGAATGAAAGGGTGAGACAAATTATAAAATACTGCAGGCCCTCTTTAATACTCAGAACTACCACATATTCCAAGCAGTCTCTACCCCGCAGCGCTTCTCCACATTCTGCTCGTGACCACTCTGCCCTCACTTCTCCTCCCTGATAGAAACATGGAGGGGGAGCTTGACTCCAATCCCCTTTAGCTAATTGTATCAGATGACTACTGAGAGACTTCTACCTGTTAAATAGACTCGGTACCCTCCCTGTAGTCATATCAAATAACGTGTTGATTTTCAAGAAAGGTGAAGAGAGAGGACTTACCAGATGCAAGGATGGGGTTTGTTGTAGGTATATGAGGAGAAAGCATAGTATTGAAAGAAAAGGAACAAAGGTAGAGAAGGGTCGGGAAAGAGACAGACTAGATTGGAGTGGATTGATGGAGGGCCTTGAAATCTTGAATGAGTAATTCAATACGGGGGATAACAAGGGTTTGTGAGGCAGCTGATGTGTTCAACGTAGCAGGTAAAGATGGTGATTTGAATGGTTTAGAATGCAATGTGAAGAAAGATTGGAGACAGGAAGATAGATAATGAGTTCAGGCATTTGGTGACCAGACTACAATTTTAAGGACAAAAGGAAAAAAAATAGATGTTGTATAGGATAGTGAACTTTTTAAGTTGTAAGAAAAACCTTTCTATTTCCTTTTACCCTTCCTCAAGGAGCCCACTTTGTTCAGGATTTCTGATTTTACACACCAAATTTCACTTAACTCTTGTTGATTACTCTCAAACTTAGTAATCGATTAGTGACGTTCCTGTTTTTTCCTCAATTTTTCGTTACTCCTAATTATACCCTTAAACATTTACGGAAAGTGAGTTTGGTCCATTTAATTAAGTTGGGTGTAATTCTGTTTGTTTCCTCAAGCTAATTCTTCAAAGGGCTAAATCCATTGCTGTTACTTTTCCTTGAGACCCATCCATTCCAAGTGCTAGTATCTCTGTTGGTAATGTTATATTTATAAGCTTCCCTTGGTATTTTCAAAGTGTCTTGTGGTTATTATGTGTTAACCTGCATACAGCATATATATCTATGAGAAAAGTGAGGAGAATAATTACATTCTCCTCATGACACTTAAGCTAAAAGTGAGACCAAAATCAAATCCGTTGCACTGAGGAGGTAGAAAACATTCTAGTTACTTAAATTATCTAGGTCTTTCATGTCTTATTTGGAAAATGGGACTATAATAATACTTTGCTTTCTTGAAGGCAGGAGACTGGACCAGGTGATTTCCTGAGGTCCCTTTCAGCTCCAAGAGTTAGGGTTTAACTGTGAGCAAAGCACAGTTTGAAGCCAAAAGGCAATGTGTTTGTCTAAGGTTACAGGGTAAGTTTGTGAACAGAATTAGAAATCCCCTTTGGCTAACCCTGTCCCCCTTTAAGCTCTACCTTTTCTTTTCCTCTTTAGAAAAATGAGAGGTCTGACAGGTATTTTAATGACAAAGCAGATAAGTCAAGTTGTAATTGGCTCTAATTACCACTTCCACAAGCTGTAACCTCCTTTATCTTTTGCCCAGAGGCACTCCCAGAGCTGTGTTTCTTACTGCCTCTGGAACTCTGCAGAAAATGAAAAAACATGTTTAAGGACCTGATTCTTATATTTTGGTTGTCTGATTGGGTTATATACGTGACAAAACGTCAAGGTAAATATAAATCAGCTTTTGTAAAGTTGGCTTTTAAGCAAATAATTGGTAACTTCCCATTCTATTGTTCATAACTGTACAGCCCAGATTAGGCCAATATTTAAATTGCCTGGTCTGGATGAAGTTTATAGTGTGTAGCAGGCAATATTTGTTTATATTGATTCTTATGTAACAACACATGGCATACTTTTTGAGATATAGAGTCAAATTTTGTGACCAAAAGTAATAGAAGAGTGAAATAGTAATCATTTTTTTTTCTGTAGCTGCTTGTCTCCACATGCTAGTAGCAAAGCAAGTAGAAGCCTGTGTCTAGCCTGCTGAATACATTTCAATGAAAACAAAACCAAACTTAAGAAAAAAGAAATGTGGTTAATATAACCATCTGAGGTCTTATTCATTCCCAGTTCTTGGTAGGTTTTCAACAATAGGGCACAGAGGTTGGCTTCAAAGGCTTTAGTGATGCAGGCTTGCTTGGACCCTATCCTTAGCAAAGTATACCTTTTATTCTATTAGCAAGTTTTCCCACCCTCTCTTCCCACATCTTGCACAGTCTACTGGATGTGCTAAGCTCAAATGAATTGCCTGCCTGCAATATTTTTCCCCTTCTCCAAACTATCTGTCCCTACCCCCCCACTCACCCCTTTATACTCTAATATCTCAGGGCATGCGCGGGGGTGGGGGCGGGGGTGGGGGTGCGTGCTTATAGAGTCATAGGATGCTAGAGATGGTAGGAGTCTTAGAGACCCTGTAGCCCAGCTCTCTCCCTTTACAATCAGGAAAACAAAGGCCCAGAGAGAAGAGACGCCCAAGACGCTAGCTTTTATTCCAATTCAGTTTTTCAATATGCCAGACCACATTAAGCAAATTTTCAGAAAAACTGATACCGAACTAAGCCTTAAAACGAGAACTGTTTGTGATAAGTAGAGGAGTATGTAAACCAAAATGAAAGGGAAACAAATTCCTGTGTGACAACTGTAAAATGGGAAGACCCCTGACATATCCCCTAAGCCTTTAATTTGGTATCCACGGCATTGGCTTCAGAATTTTGTTTCAGAGAGAGATTTAATTTGTTTAAAAGCTTCTTTCACCACACTCAGCACAGTTTAGACCAATAAGATGTAGAAGCACTGTTCCACTTTCTGGATCTCAATGTCCAGTGCCAAGGATGGAATCATTCAGCCTTCCTCAGACGAGGCAGGTTGATGTACCAAGTACTTCAAAATCCTCTATTTCAAATGAGAAATGCTTCTGTATTCACAAGGAAACAAACTAGAAAGTTCTGTGTTAGTGTAGTGATCTCTGTCAGGATAGGGGCAACTATTCTTGAGTTGTAGAGATGTGCTACAGGGACCATGAAAAGTTTATATATTTCCAAACAACTAAAAGCCAGCAAAATAATTTTAATATGCTAGAATTTTAGGGCCTGGTTCTATGTGTATAAACTTAAACAAGTTATTTCACCTCTCTGAATCCTCTTTCACAGAGCAATAAATATTTATTGAATGCCTATTATTTGTCATGCACTATAAGTAGTCACTTTCATAATTCCTGTTTTACAGATGAGGAAATAGTTTTAAAATAATTAAATTATTCACCCAGTGTCATATGACTAACTGAAAGAGGCGGGATTCAAGAGCGTGTATCTGATTCTATGTTTTTGCCGTTGAACAAGCTTGCAACTCTTCCTAGAACCATGATTTAATCCCAGCCTTTTGCAAACTATTCAGGGTACTTTATCATTTTGCTCTTTTGCATATCAGCTCTTACTTGTCTGCTTTTACTTTAAACTAGGCCTTAAAGAAACAGAATACTCTCCCTTGTTGTTTTCAAAGCACTTCCTTCTGTCCCTCTTCAGTGGTGCCTAGAGGGTTTGGTTTTCTCTTTTCATTTATTTCCTTTTGTAATCCAAACAAGTGTCTGAAAAATCGAGGGTGAATACTTTATGTTTAAAGATATCAGAACTGGGGCCGGCTCCGTGGTTTAGCGGTTAATTGCGCGTGCTCCGCTGCTGGCGACCCGGGTTTGGATCCCGGCGTGCACCGACGCACCGCTTCTCCAGCCATGCTGAGGCCGCGTCCCACATACAGCAACTAGAAGGATGTGCAGCTATGACATACAACTGTGTACTGGGGCTTTGGGGGAAAAAAAGTAAATAAATGAATAAAATTATAAAAAAAAAATAAAAAAATAAAGATATCAGAACTAATTTTTAATGCAGTGGCTCCCTCACAAGTTCAATTAGGCACCAGTTGAGAATCCTAAAGGTAGAAATATTCTGAGCTAAATTTATTTTTCATTTTTCCACCTGATAAAGTCTAGGCACCATTTGTGCAAGGCCTTAAAAGATAGCTATAATATGGACATGTAGAGACTGAAGAGGAGGGCATCTCAGAGGAAAAAGCAAACACAAACACATGTAGGCAGAAAAGAACAGAACTCAGAATAGGATAGTTCTAAGAAATGCCATGGTTCTGTACTTGTGCACAGGTCACAGTCCCATTTAAGCCAATAGCTTCCGTAATGCACAATTTGTAATTAAATGGTGTGGTAGACAGAATAATGGTCCCCCAAAAAGGTCCACGTCCTAATCCCCAGCACCTGTGACTATGTTAGGTTACAGGGCAAAGGAGAATTAAGATTGCTAATCAGCTGGCCTTGAGATGGGGAGAGTCGCCTGGATTATCCAGGTGGGCCCAATGTAATCACAAGGGTCCTTAAAAGTGGAAGAGGGAGGCAGAGAGAGAGCACAGGCAGATGTGACTAGGAATGAAAGACTCAGAGAGATGCAGCGCTGCTGGCTTTGAAGATGGAGGAAGAGGGTCATAAGGCAAGGAATGTGGGGGCCTCTAGAAGCTGGAAAGGGTAAGGAAAAGAATTCTCACCTAGAACCTCCAAAAAGGAACACAGCTCTGCTGACACCTTGATTTTAGCCCAGTGAAAGCCATGTCAGACTTCTGTCCTACCTACAGAACTATAAGATAATAAATGGGTGGTGTTGTAAGCCACTAAATTAGTGGTAATTTGTTAAAGCAGCAATAGGAAACTAATACAAATGGTTATTTGTGTGATTACTTGATTAATGTCTTGCTCCCCTGCTAGATATGTGAACTCCTTAGGGGCAGGGACCCTGTCTATTTTGCTCACTTTAATATCCCTCAGTACCTGACGCAGAAAAAATTTGAGATAAATGTTTGATGAATTTATGCGTGAATGTTTTGGTGGTCATATCTTACCTGAGAACATTATGGCAATGTCAATACCATCCAAGTCTCTTTCTGTGTCCCTAAATGTATATGTATGTTTCTCTTTTCCTTTGGGTCTCTTTGTCTTGCTCCTTCCCCTTTATTCTCTCTTTTCTCTTCCTTACTTCTGTCCCTATTTCTTAATTGGCCATAACAAAGGACTGAAGTACACCTTGTAATTCTCTATTATGTTTATGGAATAAGGTCTTCTCTGTTCATGGTTTTTAAAAAGAAATAAGTAATATAGTTTATTGCACTGAAAAAATGCTTTATAGTCAAGGGCCCCTTCATTTATTACCTATTTAATTTACATCAGTGGCTGAGTGATACTTGATAGAAGTTTCTCATTTCTCACTTAGGATGGTATATAGAAACCAGAGGCAGAAACATCCCACAGAAGCTGTCCCTTTGTACTTGTAACTTGTTATCTGATTGCATGGCCCATATTGCCCAGACAACATAATTTCCTTTTTTCTGAGGGGAAATTGTTTGACATTGTCTACTCAGAAGAAATCAGATCCCCCCCTTAGGACTACAGTTAGTTAGTTAGTCTTTCTTTTTCCTGGCTCCATCCGCTGGCTACTGAGTTTGATCATAAAGATGTTTAATGTTTGAATGGGATGCACTGGAATCCTGAGGAAGGCATAGGGCCTATTGTTCACCTACAGAGCTCAGTCTGTTCCATGAAACAGAATGGGCTAATGAAAGGGAAAGCTTTTGGTGGGAAAGTTCTGGAAGTTTGTAGTGTACAAGAACATTTAGGGAAATCTTCATTCCTAGAATTGAAAGGACCCATGCTAGTCCAGTGCTTCTCAAGCTTTAATGTATGTGCAAATCACCTGGGGAGCTCGTTAAACTTTAGATTCTGATATAGTAGGTCTGGAGTGGGGCCCAAGAATTTGCGTGTCAAACAAGCTCCCAGATGATTTGCTGCTGCTGGTCCAGAGACTACACTTCAAGAAGCAAGAGGAGAATGGATCTAGGAGAGTCAAGATAGGGTATCTACATTCTGCATAGGGGAACCAGAAGGTGGGAGTTTCTAGAACCAGAGCCTTAGGGAAGGTGTCTGAGCTCCCCTCTTTTTTTGGGCAGATGGAGGGCCTAGGTCTCTCATGTGTTGGGGTCCCCAGAACCAGGCACTGGGGCAGAGTACAGTGGGTCCGGTCTTCCTGGGGGGATGTGTGGGTCAAGGGAAGTGAGGCAAGTATATGTATTAGGGTAATTATCTCTAGCTGCCACAGAGACAAAGCTCCAAAACTCAGCAGAAGCACTTGCCTGGCCTCTCTGTTGTACGTGTGCACACACAACAAAGCACGATTTCAAAACCATTATTGGATGAATAGAAAAAGTCTGGAGTGATATACGCCAGAATGTTAAACATGGTAGGAAATGAAGATATAACTGTTTTTGTTTTCTTCTTTTTGCTTATATTTATTTTCTGATTTTTCTGTAGTGAAAAAAATACTTGTATAATTTTTCAAAAGCTACTTTTTTAAAAAGGCATATATATCACTTTTACAATAAGGAAAAAAGCTTTTCAAAATCAAAATAAACTCAATCATATCCTGCATATGATTTTTGCTTAAATAATAATAATAATAGTATCTAACACTTATCAAGTACTTACTATACACCAGTTACTGTTCTAAGTGTTTTACAATTTTTATGTTATTTATTACTTGCAACAATCCTGAGGTAGGTACTTTAATTTTTCCATTTTTGCCATTAAGAAAACTGAGGCACAGAGAGGTTAAGTAACTTAATTTTAAGGTAAGTGGCAAAGCCAGAATTTGTGCTCTTAAACACAGTATGACCTCCATTACAGTATGTACATAGCATCTTTTTTAGGCCTCAAAACCTCTCCTATCCTAAAAGCAAATGCAAAGTGGCATTTCTCTGCTTATTCCTCAAGCCATGGCCCTATCTCCCCCTTTCTCTTTTCTGCTAAACCTCTCGAAAGTGTGGTCTACACTTGCTGCCTGCAGTTCTCCTCACCCTCATCTTCACTCCTCAGGCCCAGAAATATGCTTTCTGCTCCTACTCCTCCACAGAAAATACTTGCTTGACAGGAACCCATGATATCCTAATCATGAAAGCCTATGACTTTTTCTCAGAAAGAAAATCCCACAATTCTGTGGACTGGAGCCACAACAAAGTCATGGTCTCTAAACTCAGCTGCCTACAAACCCTTCTAAGTGTCCCTAATCAGCTTCCTACTACTCTTCTCTCCATGCTTAAGAGATGGCCTTGCCTCCTTATTCACTGAGAATGACAAGAGCATCAAGTCAGAACCTCTCAACCTCCTTTCCACCCAGTCCCCTTCACAAGCCTACCTTTCCTTCCCCCTTCTCTTGTGTTTCCGTGTCAGTGTCTCCCTTCTGGCAATAAGTGAATTCCTCTGCCTGTGGTATGGAGCCAAATTCCTCCCTCCTCCTCAGAGATCTGGCTTTATCAGTGATCCCCTCTCTCTCCTATACCTTCAACCTCCATCTACCCAGCCCTGATCCCGTCCTGACTAGATAACTGCAGTACCCTCTTAATTGCTCTCCCTACCTTCATCCAATCCATCTTCCACACTGCAGCCAGAGTGCTTTTATTAAAACACAAATCTGAGCATGTTACACTTCCTTACGTTGCTCCCCACCACATAGCAGCTCATATAATAGGAAATGTAGTGACACATTTTCCACTAAACTCCTAAAAGTCATCAAAACTGCCAGAGGGCTCAGCCTCTTTAGCCTAGGATTTCTGCCCCTCCCATCCAGATATGTCTTGAGGAGCAGTGTTAGGGGAACTAGTGGTTGTTTTCTCTGTCAGTTGGCTACAGAGTTTTGAGTCATTACTGTGCAGTTAATCACTGTACATGGGGACAAGAGACTCCAGGTCAAGAGGACAGCAGGCTGCAGGGCAATAGGATTTCTCTCTTTTTGAACGTCTATTACACTGTAAGCCTCCCCACAAGTCAAGTCAATGAACAATTTTTAGCACCTACTGAGTTCCCTGCACTGTGACAGGCATGATAAAGAAGTTATAGAGAACTTGCTGGTCTGGATCCTGGCATTAAGAAGCCTGTGTATCTCCCACTTATGAAGTATCTTCTGTGTGCCAGCCACTATCCTAGGTTATTTACACCCATTATGTCATTTAGTCCTGTATTATTGCCACCATTTTATAGATGAGAAAACTGAGGTTTGCCAAAGGGTCACACAACCAGAATGTGGAACATCCAGGTTTCAAATCCAAGTCTGCCACCTGAAAAGCCCCTTATTTTTCTTTTATGGCACTTCTTGCAACCTGTTTGGGAAGATAGGGTTGATGTTCTTGATATGAAGACAGCACATTGGAGCAGTATATGATCAGGTGGTAATTTGTGGTACGGGTAAAGACAAAATGATGTGATGTGAAGATTCTAGGATTGAAGTTCAGTAAACTGAAGCCAGTTTGATTCTGCCACTAATTAGGTATGTACCCTTAAATATATTACTCTCTTTGGGTGTCAGTCTCCCCATTTTTTAAATAAGGAAGTTGAAGAAATGCAAATGGCATTTAAACAAATGGAAAGATACTTAATCTCAGTCATAAAATGCAAATGAAGCTAAAACCAATACAATTTTCAGTTATATTTCATTGGCAAAGATAAAACAATTGTTTATTTTGTTGACGAGAGTATGGGAAAACAGGCACCCTCATAAATTATTGGCGGTAGTTTAAATTGCCACACTTCAATGATGGATAATTCAGCACTATCTATAGAAATTTAAAATGCTCATCCCATCTGTCCTAGAACATTTCACTTCTAGGAATTTATCTTACAGATATACTCACATATGTCCCCAAAGATAGATGTACAAGGATATTCACTTGGACATTGGTTGTAGTAGCAGAAGACTAGAAACATCCTAAATGCCCATTGATGGGGGACTGATTAAATAGTGTAATGGCCACAACGCAGTACCCTATTTAGATAATTATACATGCTCACTGTCGAAAAGTAGAAAAATAGAAAAGATAAAGATAAAAACCTACTACTCAGAGACAAGCACTCAACGTTTTGGCTCATTTACCTCTATTATTTTTTCTATTCATATGCATGTATATATGGTATATTTACATAATTGAGATCATAGTGTAATACAATTCCGTATTCTGCTTTTCCCTCTAAATTATCCTGAGAGAATGTCTCTATGTCATTTAAAATCTTCATCAACCTTATTTTAAAGGGCCTGCATAATAATTGATCATAGTGATGCCCCATAACTTATAGCCATTCTGCTGTTGTTGGGAAGTTCGTTTTCTTTTTCTTTGCTTTTATACATAATATTGCAATGAGCATCTTTGTGTATAAGCCTTTGATTGCATTATTAGAAGTGGATTTACTGGGTCAAAAGGCATTAACATTTTTAAAGTTTTTGATTTATATTATTAAGTTACATCATCAGTATTCTCCCAATAGCAGTATATGATTGAGCTTAGTTCTCTGTACCCTGATTGGTTTTGAGTATTATTATATTTTTTTTAAACTTCTTTGTTAATTTGATAAGAAAAATATATTTCATTGTTTTGCATTTCATTACTTTTGAGGTTGAAGTATGTTGCTTATGCTTTTTACAAGTTGTATATCTTTTTTGTGAATTGGCTATTTGTGTTCTTTGCCCATATTCTATTGGAGGCTTGGTGTTTTTCTTATATATTTGTATGGGTCCTATATTCAGTATATTAAGGATAATAACTTTTTTCATTTTGTGGCAAATGTTTCCCAAGGTTTTTTTTTACCTTTTAATTTTGTTAATTATTTTTTATATTTAGGAGTTTACAAACTTCTTGATATTTTCCTCAATGGTTTCATCCTTTACTTGTATGTTTAGGAAGTTCCTCAAGAACTAGAGAAATTTGGACATGCTGAAAGGACAAGGCTATGTGGACGAGCTGGGATCAAGTATGCAGAGAAAGGACATGGCTATCAGAGAAGGAGGAACACTCTCTGAAAGAGGAGGAAAGGAAAAATGAGTCTAAAGCCTGCTTGAAAGAAATTAAAGGAGACCTAAATAAATGGAAAGACATCCCATGTTCAGGGACTGGAAGATAATATTCTTAAGATGGCAATACTCCCCAAACTGATGTACAGCTTCAACACAACCTCTATCAAAACCCCAGATGGCTTCTTTGTATAAATTGGCAAGCTTATCCTAAAATGTATATGGAATTGCAAGGGACCCAGAATAGCTAAATCAGTCTTGAAAAAGAAGAACAGTTGGAGGACTCCCAAATCCTCAATTCAAAACTTACTACAAATCTATAGTAATCATGACTGTGTGGTACTAGCATAGGTATAGACATATAGATCAATAGATGGAATTGAGAATGCAGAAGCAAATCCATACATATATGGTAAATTGAATAGTCTTGGCATTGTTGTTGATAATCAATGGGGAAAGAATAGTCTTTTCAACAAATGGTGTCAAGACATATGGGCATACACATGCAAAAGAATGAAGTTGGATCTCTATCTCACACCATATACTTGTGTCCAGAATATATAAAGAAATCTTATAACTCAATAATAAGACAACCCAATTAAAAATGGACAAAGAATTTGAATAGACATTTCCCCAAGGAAGATATTCAAATAGCCAATAAGCACATGAAAAGATGCTCAACATCATTAGTCATCAGGAAAATGCAAATCAAAACTACAGTGAGATACCACTTCACATCCAGTGGGATGGCTACAATAAAAAAGGTGGAAAATAACAGGTGATAGTGAGGATGTGCAGAAATTGGAACCCTCATACATTGCTGGTGGGAGTGTAAAATGGTACAGCCTCTTTGAAAAAGTGTTTGGTAGTTTCTCAAATGGTTGACCATAAAGGTACCGTATAACCCAGCAATTCTACTCCTAGGTATATACCCAAGAAAAATGAAAACATGTGTTCACACAAATATTTGTATGCAAATGTTCATAGCAGCATTATTCATAATAGCCCCAAAGTGGAAACAACCTAAATGTCCATCAACTGATGAATGGATAAACAAATATTGTATAGCCATACAATGGAATACTATTCAGCCATAAAAAGAAATGCAGTATTGACACATGCTACAATATGGATGAACCTCCAAAACATTATGCTACATGAAAGAAGACAGTCACAAAAGACCACATGTTGGATGATTTCATTTATATGATATGTCCAGAATAGGAAAATTCATAGAGACAAAGTATGGGTCACCAGGGCCTGGGAGGAGGAGCTAATGGGAAGTTATCACTTAATGGTTTGAGAGCTTTTGTTTGGGGTGATGAAAAAGTTTTGGAAATAGATAGTGGTGATGGTTGCACAACAGCGTGAATGTAATTAATGCCCCTGAATTGTACACTTAAAAAATGGTTAAAATGGCAAATTTTGTTATATATATTTTACAATAAAAAGTTCAAAAAATGTTTTCTTTAAAAGAAAAAACCAAACTAAACAATACCAAAAAATGATTGCTAGGAAGCCACTATTAGATGGCTTGTGTCTTAGTAAAACGTGAAGGAGTTTTCAGCCACAGAGAGAGACCAGAGAGTGCCTGATCCAGAACAGGCTGGAGCTGAAGAGAAATGGTAATTTGTAACATCTCACATAAACTAATGCAGTGTTTACCACCTATTCTCATGATAAGAATTACTTGGGGACTTGTTAAATATATAGATTAGTGATTCTCAAAGTGTGATCTAAAGAAAGACTCTTGGGGATCCATGACGTCCTTTCTTTTCTAATTACAGATTGGGAGAGGCCAGATTTTCTCCCCATACTTGAGCCAAAAGAATATATAGCAACAGATTGAATGCAGAAGCAGATATAAGAATCCAGCTGTCTTCTATTAAGGAAGACATTGAAGAGGTTTTGAAAAATGTAAAATAATACCACTCACTAAATTTTTGAGAATATAGTTATTTTTCATAAAAATGTGATTTATGTCAATGTTAATGGGTTTATTGTTATTTTAAATTATTAGATAATAAAAATTTCTGAATTTTAATTTCTAATATGGTAAATTCCAATAGCTAGAACCCATATAAACAAAAGCTCTTTGAGGTCCTCAATAATTTTTGTGTGTAAGTGTTCCTCAGATCAAAAAGTTTGAGAACCATTGATATAGATAACCAAGCCTCTCAGTTGGAAATTCTGATTTAGGAAGTCCCAGTAGAGCCCAGAAGTCTGTATTTTTATATAATTAAACCAAGTGCTTACCAGAGAAATTTGGTTAACACTGAGCCAATATAAAGGTGTTTAGATGTTAGGGATTTTTATGATGAACTATGTTGAATGCCAGACAGGATCAAAACTAAATGAATAAAAGGACTGTCAAGGAAAAAAGGGCTGGTCCATTTGAGGTAGACGAGACTGTATTGGTAGTGGAGCCATTTGACGACCCAATTTACATAGCTTTACCTAGCAATGTTGGCAATCCAAGAGCAGAAGCAGAGAAGTGGGCACTTTAAACTAGAGTTGGATGGGGCTTTGCATGGGGGGCTCTCTAAGTTACCCTGGGCTAGATATATACATGACATTCAGATTGCACATTGAGGAGGCTATGCCCTGGGTTTTTATTGGAAGAGAGTTCTGAGACCTATTGGGTGAGCATATAATAGTCTAAGGGAGAAGCCTGAGGAAACCTATAGGATATAGTGTTAGATGAGGTTAGGATGGTGTGATAGGTTTTGGAAACTTGGAGCATTTACAACACAGGGGAATCAGAAACTGACAGGGCAAGCGTGCATCTGCCACCAGGGGTTTACTAGGAGTCTAGTGTGTGGCACGTTAAAGGGAGCTGGGAGGGCCGGCCCCGTGGCTTAGCGGTTAAGTGCGCGCGCTCCGCTGCTGGCAGCCTGGGTTCAGATCCCGGGCGCGCACCGATGCACCGCTTCTCTGGCCATGCTGAGGCCGCGTCCCACGTACAGCAACTAGAAGGATGTGCAGCTATGACATACAACTATCTACTGGGGCTTTGGGGGGAAAAAATAAATAAATAAAAAAAAAAGAACAGGGCTGATCCCATACGCTGTCTGGGAATTGGAAAGAGATGCAGAGGGGAAACAGCCCATGCTGGGATGGAGGGGTGGAGAGTCTCTATTGAGGGTCAAGGAGACAGTTGGGTATCTCTACAATTGCCACCAGAGCCATGGTGTAGAGACCTATTAGAAATGTCTTCTGTTTTCTGTGGACAACAGAGGAATCTCTAAGAATGACAAACTAAATAATGTTCTGATCCTCCTGCTGAGCAAGGGAGGTAGATGACTGACGGTGAACATGTCTTTCCAAAAGGGAGGATCTCTCCTCTCTGGTCGCCTTCTCCCTAACCTCCCACATTCCTCCTCAACAGATTCCTGTTTGTTAAGTGCTAGGGAAAGGCAATGTAGCTCCAACTACTCCAGAGAAAAGGAAAGCAGTCCCCCAGGGCCAGCCTCTTCAGGAGAGGTCTAGTGGTACTAGGTCATCCATCTTCCATTTCCATTTCCAGAAGTTATCTTTCTCCTCTTTTTGAAAATGAGAACATCTGCCCATTGACATTTTCTGGCCATGTGCCCCATTCATTGTTATTCTTAAAGTTCGATACCAAGAATGCCTCCCCTATGAACTCCTCCTGCACCCTGGGACCCTACACCATTCTTGTAGTCTTTTTCCCTCTACTTCCACCCAGAGGAAAAAATTAAGGTCTGACCCTAGGATTTGGAGTCTTTCTCTTTTTCATTACAGTGGCGTTTTCCTTGTAAATCCTGCCCTATAATATGGTGCTTGTGGTCTTGCCAGGCCCATGCCAAGTGCCTCACTAGAATAACACTGGCCCTACTCACAGGGAAGTGCCGGCTTCCTGTTGGCTAAGACAGATCTCATTTATCTCGAAGCCTTCAGAAGCTGTGGCTGTATATCAAAAATTCTAGGTAGCTAACCATAGATAATATAGATAAAATTCTCATTTTAAAATAAAGGTGTGATGCTCATTAAAAATGACAAAAAATGTCACATGGCTGATGTTTATCCTTTTCCCAGAGACATTTAGAGGTAGTGTCTCTTCCCTGTAGCCCAACATGGAGATTGCCATCAGCCTCTTTGCCTATCCAAATCCTGTTGGTTCTTCACGGTGGGCATTGCCTCTTTCAGGAAACTTTCCCTGCTCACCCTAGCCCTGTGAGATCTCCGTCTTGATGGTTCCATTGGTGAGCATTCTAGTCTATGATTACAAACACTATGCAACTTAACACTTTTTATCATAGTCTTATTTGCTATCTCGTATATGTATTCTCATATGTGTGGTTTCTCTGTTGGGTACTTGGATTTGGATGAGCTTTTATAGACGTTTTGGTTTTGATTTTTAAGTGAGCTGCTTCCTAAGCTATTTTTTTCACTCACACAATCAGCTGGAAAAATAGTGGATGCCTACATGATGTGATGAGGAGCACCAGGAGGAACTATTCTAAACCCAAAGCCTTCTCCCACCAGTCCTTCATGGTGCTTGAGTACCCAATGAAACTTTTATTCCTGTGGCCCTTTTTTTCCTGACAGCACTCACTTTGAAAATGCAAATAACCCTATGCTCCTACTTCAGTAAATATCAGTAAAGAGGCCAGGGATTTTAAACCAACATATCTCAGGGGCTGCTCTGGAGAAGAGGGAGCTCCAGCAATGCCATCCCATTTCAACTAGAGCCACTCTCCTTTTGTTTTATGGGCTAAAGTTATCCTAAAACTTTATTTATAAGACATTTAGCTGCAAAAACAATTCTTTTTGAAAACCATTCCTTTAGGGCCCTAGGGTTCAAATTTTATTGTGCATAGGAATCCTCTAGGTGGCTTGTTAACACGCAGATTACTGCCCACCCCCACCCCAAGTTTCTGATTTGGCCGGTCTAGGGTAGGACCTGATAATTTACAATTCTAACAAGTTCCCAGATGCTGCTGCTGGTCAACAGACCATATACTCTGAGAACTACTGCTTTAGGGAAATGTGTTAAGAGCTTTCCAGAACGCTCTAGAAGAAGCACTGGCAGGTGATGGGGTCAGGGGTTGGAGAGGGAGAACACCTCTGGAAGGGAAGTCGACTGGTTCAAAAAATCAGTTTCCCTATTGATTGCTGTCTATTTTGAATTGCTTCATCTTCATATCTAAAGCAAGAAGCCACCAATTAGGGTTTCTGACCTTTGGGCCCTAACCAAATCCCAACGGAGGGTTTCTCTATAACTAGTCCTGAGCACAAAGGGGAACTTCCATAAGAGCTGTTGGTCCAGGCCTTCCTGAAGCTTTTATTCACCATTAAGTTTAAAGTCATAGAACCAGAAAGGACTTCAGGTGGGGCCCCTAGATAATACTAATATTGTGGATGATGGGTCATCTAGCCTAGGCAGTGTGATGCCGACATCAGGAGATGCTAATGAGTTGGAGAGAAAGAAGCTAACCAACCTTCTAATCCTACTAAATGTACAAATCAATAGAATTAGACAGTGGTTACAATATAAAGACAATTTTATTGCCAATGAAAGCCTTTAATAACTCATATATCCTGTTTCAGTAGGACCTTATTCTTTCTGATGAAAATCCAGTCATAGCATCTCTCATTAAAAATAAAATTATTTTGAAATAAATAAATATATAAAATAAATAGCATATACACTTCATAAATAGTTTGTCCTTATGCACAGTATCCATGCTTACATTTTAATATCATTTTCTTACAAGCTACCCCAACTCCCACTTCCAGTGGCAGGAAAACTGCATGTCAGGACAGATGAGAAATCTGCAGAGCCAACGCAGAGATGGCTTGCAGCAGGGCTCTAGCCCCAAGCATTTTTTTAATGAGACTTTTTATTTAAAGCTCTGTAGGTAGCATCTATGGCAGATTCCTTGGTCTTTCATTTACCCATTGTCAAGGTATTTGGGTAGATTTTGGGGGCAAGACATCCCTGACCCTTGGCAGGGGCCCCCATTCTTTCTTGTGCCACCTCAGGGGAAAGAACATGAGTAAAGAAAAAAGTATATACAAGATTCCCTCTAGCCCACCCCCTCCCCACAAATCCCTCCCCAAAATAACCCAACCTTGATATACACTTTGAACAACAAGGGAACAGCTGGGTAGAGTCGAACAGTAAGTGCTTCTCTGTTATCTAAATTGATAGGAAAGAGGATTGAAAAGCTATGAGTATAGTGCTTGCAGAGACAACCGTGGCCCCAGAGTACACGGGTCACAGTGGTCACACTAGGGGTCCGTTACCTATAGCGGAAGAGGTCTCTGGACATGGAGGGCAACTTAGAAGGATCAACTGGCCTGGGTAAAAAGTGAGTGAATTTCTGATGTCGTTTAGTCCTGTATCCCTCCCGGGGTGAGCCGTCTTTATTCAGGGCCACATAATACTGTCTCTCCGAATCCGAATGTTTGTACAAGGTGGAGGCATAGGTGTTGTACCAATTTTCTTCAAACTGTTCCCGGAAAACACATTCACGTGTGAGTTTCTTCTGTGAGGGTGAGAAAATAAAGCAGAGCCCATTATATGACTATTTCTCCCATCCCAGCTTGCTGGTGGAGAAACCCTAAAACAGCAATAGCACATTGATATTAGAAAATTTCAGTCCTATCTCCCGGTATTACTGAGGTATGTTCTTTCCAAATAGCACAAAACAGCCCTGTCTGTATTGCCTTAATCCTCTTTCATGAGTAACACAAAAATGTTTTAGGTGAGATCTTTCCTGAAGGCAGGAGACCGGAGGAGATGGCCTCACCTGGCTCGTTGAGCCTGAGAATTTCGGCTATAGCCTCCCAATGCCCCGCTGGTACCCCTGAGTTTTCTCCCTATCAGGGCTAATGATGTTCAAATTCGTTGAGATTACAGTCAACCATGTCAACTGACAGGCAAAGGCCTCAGATCTATATAAAGCTCCACGGGAGGTGAGCTGTGATCTCTCCTAATGAAGGGTCTCAGGCCTGTCAGTTGGAAAGCTCAGAAAAGATCTCCTTGAAAAGTTCCTCCAATCTGGCTACTTCAAGCTGGCAGCTCCTGGGTCTCTTGCCTCTGTCCCTTCTCACACTTGATCCAGCCGCCATACTACTTGCTGGGGTTGCCGATACCAAGTGCTGGGGACAGGCCTATCTCTTAGGTGTCAGGGAAAAATGTGCTCTGATTTCATGGGGTGCAGGCAGCCAGAAAACATGCTGTGACTCAAAAGCCAAAGCTAGGAGTTGGGATCCCCTGAAAGGGTTAAGGTTGGCAAAGTCACTCACCATTCCCCAGCTATGGGCTAGCTTCCAGAATAGAGAACATGCACTGCAGCCAACCCAGTCCTAGCTGGGGACTTAGGGCTGTCATCAGACCCTGGAACCCTCACTTTTCATTTGTTTGTTTCATTTGGCCTTTGGGATTCAGCTGAAGCAATCTGGAAATCAGGGACTGTGCTGTTAATCTCAGAATCCACAATCGGTAGGCCAGCTCTACCACTGCCTATTTTTGTGCCAGGTAGTCTGCTACTCCTCTGGGAACCCATTAAAATTCAGATATGCTCCTCAGGAGGGTTAATGCCCCAAAGCCTTACTATCATCTTCTGACAAACCGGCACAGCTTACTGTTATCATCAGACTAGCTGCCCCTCTAACAGAAAAGGTGAAAACCAATGTACCACAGAAAAACTTATGTTTTGATGGAGGCTGAATGAGTGAAAGTGTTATGTAGCAATTTCCTAAGCAGCCAAGAAGTGACTAGAAGACACTAATCCTTTACAGTTGACAAAAGTGCTTTCAAGTTCTAGATAAATGTTTTTGTACTGTTGCCTTACATTGTCCAAACACTGGTGGTAATAGCCTCTGATGAAAAGAAAACCTTAAACTTACCGACCCATAGAGTTCTCCTCGCTCGTTCATTCCTAAGTACAGGCCAGAGTCCACTCCCCGGATGCTGATCAGCCCTACAGCCAGGCTGATAAACTCCAGGATTCCTAGAGCAAAAAAGCGAATGCCATTTCCATTACTGACATCAAGCTAAGAGGAAACTGATCAGGTACCATGAGCTACCAGTTATTTATCCCCAACTGGAGGCCAGCCCTGTGTGCCTTTGGTGAATTAACTGATGAAACCATCTTTTGCAGCAAGAATGGAACCTCCGAGAAGGCACTGAGTCTCTCTGGGCCTCAGTTTTTCCATATATAAAATGGGGGAAACAATCTCTGCCTCTACTCAACACTCTTAGGCAGATTATGAGGAACAGACCGTGAGAAGAAGGCTTTGGCTACAAGAGCTCCATAATTACAAGGTATTATTGCTGTTAAATACCACCATTTCAAGAAATGGGAGGGCAGCTTTCTAAATGGAAGAATGTGGCTAGGTTTCTGTATCTTCCCAAAGTCACTTCCCTCCTTCCTAGAGCACACAGCGTTACCTTGCTGTCCTCCGGGCTGAACTTGTTTTGCACCCTCTTAGCTCCCATGTCCTTAAAGCCACATGAGGCTGTCAACTGCCTGTAGCTGACTCCAACAAAGGCCACACAGGCCACTCACTAAGTTTGTCCCTCCTGCCTATGGCAGAAGGCAAAACTTGGCCTGGTGAGGGCTTTCTTTAGGAGTGCTCTCAGCCAGTGCAGCCCCAGGCTGACAGCCTATCATTCTCCCCTCCTCTCTGGGGAATTTTAAGTTTATCCATGGCAAAGAGTTGGCAGGTAGTATTGGACTTGATACTGATTTGAGATGTTGCAACTTTAAGGGGAAAAGGAAGACATTCAGAAATGTCCCTCTAGCTGACAACGGTAGAGGTAAGGATTTGAAAACATTTTCATTTACCCAACAGCAGTAGGAGGAAAAAAGAAGTCAACTATGAAGAGGGAAAAAGGATCCAAAACTGAAATTATGGTGATACTGAAGACTTTATAATTGTGTCCTAAGATAGCACATCTATTATATGGATACAGACGTAATGGTCAACTAGATTCCTCTTTGATATCCCTGTCTCTAACCATGATTTACAACGTACAGACCAAAACTTGATATGACTGACTTACAGAGGCATCCAAAGGTATGAATTGAGCTCAGATCTGGCTGTCTTTCTTATCCAAAAATGCAATTCTTAAGGGTAATAATATTCTATGTAATCTACATAGGGAGTGAGACTGATTCCTTAAAGATCACTCAAAAAATTTAAGTGGTTAATTTTGAAATCAGGTTCAAAATTCCAGTGGGAAGACTTCTGAAGAGCCCCAGGGACTCGGGCTGGTGGGTGGGCATTCAGGTATGGCAGCTTCAGGGCATGTTTCCAAGGCCCACTCGGATCTTTCAAAGAATATCAAGTTCCTATGCTGCTATTGTATAGAACACTCAGAGTATGGCCTTCAGCCTCCAGTATTGAAATCCTCCAAGTTTTATTCTTGGTTTGGTTGTTACTAACTCTGATAGTACATACAAAGGAGTTTTGGGAAAAGAGATTGACACAAGATGGTAGGAAGGGAAGGGAAAATACCTGGTGCCAAGTAGAGGTTAAACGGATACTGATTTAATGGACCAAAACCTTTAGTTGCACTGCACAACGTTCTGATTGTGGTTCTGCCCTGTTGAACATTTTAGTAAATAACTTGTAAGAAGCCGGGGGGACTGCTTACCCTAGTTCCAGAAGACATACAGCTGAGAGCATGACACAATCAAAATCCAAAGAGATTTCAAGAGAATGGAAAAATGGGCTGACTCCGACAAAATAAGCTTTAATTAGAATAAATGTAAAGTCCTGCACTTTGGTCCCCAAACCAATTACCCAAGATGTTTTGTGTTGGGAGTTTTGTTGGGGGAGGATGAGCCTCAAGTGCAGACAGTCGAGTTAATCATACTCCTTGTTTCATGGTCTATTATAATTGGTCTGTGTGAGCACTTTTTATTCACCTATTTCTTTTTATTTCCATACTCTGCTCCCATCCTCCTCCTCACTTCAGGCAACCATGTATATTTTCTTGAAAACATGTACTGTTCTTTTGTGTTTCTGTGCACTTTTATTAAATGCAAGTCTGCCCATCTTTGGAATGAGAAGGTATGGCTTAGCAAAACATACACAACAATGGCTTAAAGGAATTTGACCAAACAAGGTAAGCTCAGTATGAGTGGTTCACGAGATTATTAAAAAGCTAATGTAGGCTGGCCCAGTGGCTTAGTGGTTAAGTGCGCGCACTCCGCTACTGGCGGCCCGGGTTCGGATCCCGGGCGCCCACAGACGCATCGCTTTTCCGGCCATGCTGAGGCCGTGTGGCACATACAGCAACTAGAAGGATGTGCAACTATGACATACAACTATCTACTGGGGCTTTGGGGAAAAAAAAGGAGGAGGATTGGCAATAATGTTAGCTCAGAGCCGGTCTTCCTCAGCAAAATGAGGAGGGTTAGCACAGATGTTAGCTCAGGGCTGATCTCCCTCACAAAAAAAAAAAAAAAAAAAGCTAATGTAAAACTAATCATGTAAAAATTAAAAATTATTGAAGAAAAAATATAAAAAGAGGGAAAAACAGCTAATGTGATCTAAGGCTGCATTGATAGAGGTCTAGTAATTGGTATAAGGGAGGGGATTGCCCCACTGTGCTCTGTCTTAGACCACACTGAGAGTACTGTTTTTAGTTCTACTGTGTTTAAAGAGGGCTACGGAAAAACAGGAGTGTGTTCAAAGGAGAGTGGCCAGTATGGCAAGGAAACAAGAAACCAGGTCATGATTCAGTTCTGGGTGCTAAACTTTGAGGGATACAAAACCACTGCAGCCTTCAGTTCTTTGCTTTGCTTAGACAGATTACTTCTGAGCTTCAAGTCTTAGTGCTCTCATTCTTGAAGTATCTCATGTGTCTGACCACCCTGAGCTCATTAGGTAGCAGAGGGCAGCTTGTGATCTCACCATCCAAGACCCGGTGTGGGAACAAATCACGAAACCCAAGAGGTGTGGCCATTTGAGTCACTACAATTTTTCTCCAGCTCTCTGTTAACCCTGATGCCAAAGGACAGATCATACAGGAAGTCACTTGGGTTGTGTCCAGTAACAGGGGTCTCCAACAACTGGAATCATCCCTGCCCAGCTGTCTTAGGGCATCATTTCCCTTTGCCAACTTTCCTATTAGCTGGATTCAAACTGTGGGAACCCAGTGGCACATGATGATGGAACAGATATTCCTAAACTTTCTCCTGAATCCCAGCCAGCATGAAGGGAGAGAGAAAACAAGCCATTTTCACATTTTCCCAGCTACAGCTGGAGAGGGGTGTTAACAGCAAAGTTTTGAGGCAAAGTATTAAGGAGACCAAGTTTGTCCTCAGTCCTCTCACCCCCTTCAAGGCCCAGGACCTCCCTCTTCTCTGCTTCATCTTAACCAGTCCACCTCAGGCTCTGGCCTTTGCTCGACAATTTCCAGGCTCTTCTCTTCTTATACCTTTTTCCCCATGGCCTCAGTCAAAATGGATCTGTCTTGGGCCCCACTGCTTCAGAACCTAGCTAGATGACTGGCTAATGTGTCATTTAATCTCATTCCATAGCTCTGAGCTCCCTCAGCCACCCTTTCAGACCTTCAGGGCCAAGACAGTGCTGCTTTGGCATCTTGCCAAATAAGAACCAGATTGCTCAGAAACCAAAGCAGCTGCATGAGCCTGCTCCATCCCACCTGGCAGGAGGCCTCTCCTCTAGTCTGGCTCCCAAGCTCTGCTCTGCCAGTCCACAGGTGCCCCTCAGGAATGTCAGTATCCCTATGAACCTCACGTAAACGCCACCAGCCAGGCAGACTGAAATACTCCTGGCTACTGATTGCAGAATGGGGAGGGGGAGCATAGGATATGCCAACAGGTTATTATTTGGAGTCGACGCAGCTCTTGGGCTCAGCCTGACTCGTTCTGAACACATGGATTCCAGGGTAATCCTTGGGGGCCCTGCTCTCCAATTACAACAAATAGCTATTTACTTTACATGGCCTTTGGAGACTACCTCCTCCCCCCAAGCAGAAATCTATAATATTTTATATCTTAAGTCTGGCCTACTTTACCCTGCTGGAATGTTGACTGCTAAAGCACTTATGGAATGTTAAAGTTTCGATTTATTGAATACCCTGGCTGATTAACTCAAATGTGGAGGGAGGAGAGCGTTAGAAAACTCAAACACCACCTCTTTCTTTGCCAAAAGCTAAACTGAGAAAGAGTAAATGTGTGTTTGAAAGTTGGCAACGGAGGTTACAAAGAGACAGCTTTGACCAGTTATCATTTCCTTTACAGGAAATACACGGAACTGCCAGGAAGCCAGGGAAGGAGGAAAGGGAAAAGGTGATGCAGAGGTGGTCTCAGGCGCTGTGTTTTTTTTAAAGGCAAAACCAAAAATGAAGCAGTCAGTTAAGCAGCGGTGAAAACATCCTTTCCTCCTGCCAGTTTTATTTCCTTTGGTTTCTCCTTAAACTTAACACCCTTAGCAGGCCTGAGAGATGAAAAGAAATCAAGATGTGTCCTTAGGGAGGTAATTAAAAACCACTTATCCCAAGAGCCTATTACTGATTTATGTTGACCTTGTAGGTTATTGGGCTCAGCTTAGGCACAGAGTCAGACAAACACTTGTAGCTGCTGGGAGCCAAGCTCGTAGTTTCTCCACCTCTGCTGCCCCCACCCCACAATTCTCCATCATTTCATGATTTTTCTTTTACATATCAGGAATGAGCTACCCCAATATCTTTAGGCTATTTCTGGGAGACTTGGGGGGGCTCTGAGGCCAGAGTGGGAGTCCCATTCCTTCTGAGGAGGAAAAAAAAGGGACTGCAAAATCATAAGCAATAGAAGGGAAAGGAGCCAAGTTAACACTCCCTCTCCCCCCCACCTCATCACCCTTTTGAGGACCTGCTGCAAGTTTATACAGACACCTGCACCCCTCCATTACCCCCACCCCATGCACAACTTACTGTACTCCAGCTCTGTGAATGCATTTTTCTAAGATGACATAGACCTCATTAGGGTTCCTGCTTGCTCCCAGCAAGGAAGACCAGCCCTGGCCCTACTTTGTTTGCTAGACTTGGCCTTGCCAAGGAACCGGCCTCTGCGCACCCCTCCTCCCCACTTTTTACTGTGTACTCCAGATGCAGCTCTTGCAAGGCATGAGGAATAGGAGGATGGGGAGGTTTGGGAGGAGTGGGGGAGGGTGGGAAAAAGAAAGGAATTGAATCATATCATGCCTGAGGGTAGGCAAAGCCTCTTACTGGCTTCCTGATAGAAGGTGTCCTTGGGCCACAGGGTCCTTGGGCCGAAGTAGAGGGCATTGGGAGATAAGGGGCCCAAGGAAGGGTAGCTGTCACAGCACCTGAAGAATGGTTTAGTAGAGAATAGGAAATTGAAAATAGAAATGGCCAAATTACTGAGAAACTTAATGATCTCTGTCCCAGATCAAGGTTTATATTAGTTGTGTTCTGTATGTGAGACAGGCAGCTGTGCCCTTTGAACAATTCGCAGAGTGGCGGGCAGAGAAAATCCTGGCTGGAGGTTGGACGTTTCCTGTCCTGGGCCCGGGAGACACCTGTTTCTGGGGCTGGGAGTGGGCCCACGACCGTTTCCTCACGGAGGCAAGGAGTTCCGAGGTAGCTCCGGGCAAAAGCTGCCCCAGGGCTTGCGCCCTTACACGGTGGACACCGGGAGGCTTTCCTAGTTTCTGCAATACCCAGCTCATGCCGTGCTGACTGGATGGGCTCCCACCCTGGGCAGAGCAACCCGGAGGCAAGCAGGTGCCACAGCTGCCGCGTCCTTCCGGGCAAAAAGCGACTCCGGCGCGGGCCGCCCGCCCACCACGTCCACGGCCCATGAAGGCTCCCGCTTCAGGCCAACGGCCGCGACAACCCTGGTGCCCTCGAGGCTCGGCCTTTTCGGCGAGTGCTCCTACCCCTCTCCCAGTTTCAGCCGAAGCTCAGCGTCCAGGTGCCAGAACGATCCCCTGGGTCCCGGGGGAGTGAGGGCGGGTAGAGGGGGAAAGCAGAGGCCGCACCTCAAGGCGCCCCCGCCCCCTCCCGAGAGCGCCTGAGGGTACAGGCACCCTGACGCCGCGCGGCTCGAGTCCGCACCGGCGTGTTCCGCCGGCCTCGACGGGCCGGGACGGCACCGAGCTGGGGGCGCGGGCCCCATGCCGGAGCCCCGAGCCGTCGGCTCCCCAGCGCGCCGTCCGCTAGCCTCCCGTCCCTCCCGGCCGCGTCCTCACCGAAGCGGCTGTGGTCGTGGCGGGTGCCATGCACCGTGCCGTTGGGGAAGATCTCTAGGTGGAAGCCGGTGCGGCAGTACAGCTGGCGGCGCCGCAGGATCCCCTTCAGGTGGGCGAAGTCTGTGGGCGAGCCGCGCTGCAGCTTCCCCTCGATCTGGCCCAGGCGCTCGTTCAGGAAACCCGGGGAGTCAGCTAAGGGCACATTCCCCAAAGAGGAGGAGAAGCCGTGCAGATCCCAGTCCAAGGAGGCGAAGACCCCCCCCACCTCCGCCATGGCGGGGCGCGCAGGGCCGAGCCGGGGCCGCGGGGCGCGAACTGCCTCTCCCCGCAGCGGGCGCGGGCGATTCGGCGGCGCTCGCTCGCTCGCTCCGCGCTCTGCTGAGCTGCAGTCGACGTCTGTTCGCGTCCAAGGAACTTCTCAGCGGCGGGGAGCGTGGGGCAGCTCGCTCCTGACCTTACTCTCAATCAAAGTGCCGCTTGCCCTCCGCATCCATCTCCCTAGGCCTCTCATAGCTGGCTTCGTCGCGCTATCAGATGCAAACGGCACTTTATATACATACCCACTCCCCTTACATTGACATATTGGATATTTAAATACAAGCCACACCTCACTGGCATCCCCTCGGAGATTGGTGTGTGGGTTCTTTTTTTTCTCCCCCTTCTCGTATCCATTTGGCTCTTTTTGGGAGAGGGGGGTGGAAGGGGGAGAGAGTCAGCGAGCTTCACTCTCTCTTTTATTATGAAAAAAATGGCAGGAAAAAGCTACACATTGCAGTGAGGCATAACTGCTTTTGGCAGGTTTTTCTGAAACTGCTAATGAAATAACGGAGCCCAGTGCGTGGAGGCTGTTGACGCCCACGGCCACTCAGGCCTGATGCGTGGAGGTCTGTCTGCTGAGCGGGGGCAGTCCCCACCTCCCACGCCTCCTCGGGCTGCTGGCCTTCCGAAAGTGGCGGGAGACTGGGGCTAGGGGTTTCACGCGTTCTTGAGCCCCTCTTGTTCCCCAGCTGGTGGGAGGCTGCAGGAGGGGCGCCTGGCCTGGGACAGGGGCTCTCTGGTTTCTTTGTTCTGTTGACCCCCAGTCCCACTCCCCACCTGTAGGTCGGCAGGGGCTGAGTAAGTGAAAAATCCAGAAACGAATGCAGTTGCAAAATTTGGGATTGGGGATGGTGGCGGTCCCTGCAGGCACCAAGGCGGGGGCCTTAAGGGGTCTGAGAGGAGCGGGAAACCCCACAGAGGAAAGAAGACTTTTTAAAGGGACGTTACGGCTTAGGGAGAGGAGGAGGGAGTAAGAAATAGAAAGCGATCTTTTTGAAAAATGATCTCCACTGGCTTTCTGGGCGCACTTTTACAAGGCTCTCGAGAGCAAGCTCGATGAGAGGCCTGTGGAAGCATGGTGGGGGCTTTCCCCCACCTCTTTTCTTTTTCGAAACAGGTGTTTCCTCGCTCTATCCTGTGCCCTGCTTGGAGATACTCTGTCAGGAAGAGCGGCAGTTAGGGCGGGAACTGGCGGCAGTCAGGGCAACCGGCAGCCCCGAGAAGACCTGGGGAGCAGGTGCCGGCCTGCCCCGTGCCCCTGCCCGGCACCTGAACCTTGGGGCCCCTTTCAGGCCCTGGCGCTCAGCGTCCTGCTCTCCTGTTAAACTGCGTTGTTGCTTGCAGTTTGCACACGTTTCGGGCTCTGGCCGCCTTTCCGGCTCCCGCAGGAGAAGCTCAACACAGCGAGCACTCCCCGCCCCGCCTTTGCAGCGCCTCCTGCTGGAGAACCCGTGTCTCGCGGCGAGTTTGAACTCAGGTTTTCCACAAGAAGAGAAAACCTATTCAGCTCAATTCAGTTAGTGCAGTTAGAAGTCCTGCTCCTGAGCTCCCACTTGCATCCTGTGCTCATTTTCCGGAACCGTAGCGATTCTTGGTTTGGAACATCGTGGCTTGGTTCTGTTGTACCTCCCTAGCTCAGAACCTTCAGAACCAAGCACAAGGTCTGGCACATAGTAGGTGCTCAGAAATCATCTTCTGATGTGCTCGCAGTAGTAGGGAACACAGATGCAAAGGATCTTCCGATTGTAGGGGACACAGAAAAGCAAAAGATGGCTTCCATATTGGAGTATTTACAGACGAAATGACGGGCTGTCTGGGATTTGCTTTAAAATAACCCAGAATGAGAAGGCAGAAGGAGTGGAGGTATAGATGCAATAATATTCTTCGTGTGTTACTAATTGTTGAAGCTGGGTGATGGGTACATGGGTGTTCATTATAGATTCCCTCTCTATATAAACACACACACGTGAAATTTCCCATAATCAAAAGCTTTTTAAAATGATACTGACATAAAAGAACAAGGAAATCCTTCTTTCCTTCTTCATTCTTCCCTTGAAAGAGTTTGTGGATTTAGTGAGAAGGCCAGGGAGGAGGGGCAGAGGTTAAGATGAGTATAGAAATGTGCAGTATAAGGGGCACGGTGCTGTGTGGATTCAGAAAGCAGAGAGGAGACTGATCTGGGGTTTTAGGGCTGGGTTCTGGACCAAGGTGGACTTTGTAATGGATGGGCCTTGAAGGGAAGATGGGAAGGATTTTGCAAATTCGGATGGGCCACTTCTGGGAAGGGGAAAATAGTAGCAAAGCAAGAGGAACAATTTTAATTGGTAAAGACTAATTCATGAGGGTTTTAGTGAATGTCAAAAGAAATAACGTAGATGAAACTGCTTTGAGACGTATGTAATGTAAAGGATTTAGAGATCTCTATGATGTTATAAATCATACATTGATAATGGTGAACGGCCATTTCCTCAACAGTCACTTCAGGGAATGTCTGCATTTTTTGTCCCCCAACATTCCCAAAGTCACCAACCACAGTTGCAGATCTGAAGTCCTACCTGATTGAAGGTCAGAGATACAAGCATTCCGTTTCCCTTTTGAGGCTCTTTTGAGATTAAGCTGACTGATGGTTCTGTTTTAAATAATGTTTCCATGAAGTGTCCCAATTGACAGAGGACTTTCATGAACATTGTTTAATTTTCACAAAACTTTGTGACATAGGAGGTGCCGTTAGCCCTATTTTAAAGGTGGGGTTAAATGACTAGCACAGAATCATATAGCTAATAAGGAGCACAGTCATAGTTTGATCTCAGATCCACTGGGGGCAAATTACTCTCAATTTATGGGCCTTGGGATTATGCAAAGGTTGGTATGTTGAGGATAGTGAGATTTTGGAATATTTTGGTTTACAGAAAATCCTCAGCAAGACGCAACCTCAGGCCAGGGTGGTGCTGGATATATGGGATGAGAGGAAAATGTGCATAAAAAAAAGAAGCAACCCTCACTGGATTCAGTATGTCACTTGTAAAGTAAGGATAACTGGACCCCTTCACGGTGGTGGTGTGAGAACGAAATGGAGTCACTGACGGAAAGTGCCCAGCATTCCGTCTGGCGTATGGAAGACACTCAACATATCTGAGATTTCGTCCTCCTTTACCTAATACCTCTCAAGGTTGATGTGAAAAATAAAGCAATCTATGTGAAAAGGACATGGAAAAACAAAACTCCTTAAGAAAAAGGAGAGTTCTGATTCAGGCTATAAGTGACCAGAGGCTGGGGGCAACCTGCTGGGATCTGTTCCTTGAGGAAGGAGACAGCGATGCTAATAATGCTGGTGCTCCCCCCCCTCCCCCAACACACCCTGGAGATGGGAAAGGACGTCTGAAATTGTTGCTTTGTCCAGTTCTTCATTTTCCTGACAGTTGATAAATGTTTTTTCCTTCCTAAGCTGTACTGCTAGGCAAATCCTGCAGGGAGTGCAGTTAATGACATCAATTGCTCCTATTTACTGAGCACTTACCTTGGGTTAAGCATTGCCCTGGGTGCTTTACCTGCAGTATCTCTAAGCCTTATCACAAGTCAAAGAAATAGTTTTATTCTCATTTTACTGACGAGGAAACTGAGCCCCAAATATATTCAATAACTAGTAGCGGAGGTAGGACTTAAACCCTTGATCTTAAGTTAGGACCTAACCACAACACTACACTTCTTCAATCTATTTGCTTCAAAAAGAACTTGTATTGTTCCTTTGCCTATTGTTCCTGCCTCCCCTCCCCTTCTGCTTTCCTTGCAGACAGCAGTAGAGTGTAGCGGTTGCACACTCCATCTCTGGTGTCAGACTGCCTGGGTTCAAATCCCAGTTTGAAACCATCCTAGGTGTTGGAACCTCAGTTTCCTCTATAGTACGATGCAGATGATGATGATAGTCATCACCTCATAGGATTGCTGTGAGGTTTGAATGAAGTAATACACAGAATGTACTTAAAACTGTGCCTGGCACATATTAAGTGGTCATTGTTCTTAATATTATTTACGTCCTGCCTGGCCCCAGTCATATTTCCTCCCCAGGTTTCCTCAAGCTCTGCTCATTTTTTCATAAGGGAGAAATGAAGTAGATGAATACACTGGCCGAGTCATCCCAAAGCAATCAATTCCAATCCTATTACTCTTTCTGTGTGATATTGGGCCAGTCTTGTTCTCTCTGGGCTTTAGAAGGCCTGTCACCTCTGTATGGGCAAGCAGGTGGTGAGGGAGTAGAGGTCTGAGAAAAACAGGAAATTGCTCATTTGTATAACTACATTTATTGAGCATCCTAAGTGCCAGAAATTGTCTAAATGCCTTGCATTTAAATCACATCACACCACCACAGGGTAGGTGTTATTCTTACAGTATTCCAATTTTTAAGAGATGGCAAAACTGAGGGCTAGAGAGGTTAAGTAATTTGCTCAAGGTCATACAGATTGTATGTGGTGAGGCGGAAATTCAGACCTGGAGAGTGGCACCAGAGACAATGTCGTTGGTAACCACACTGCTCCAAAAAGTGTTCGGGCTTTGTACAAAAGAGAAAGTATTATAACACCACCCAATCCTCTTCTGGACAAGGAAAATCCAGGTTAAAAGAGCAGCCTTTTTTCCCCCCTAGGTGATTTGTAGCTAGAATTTGAGAAAAGTCTGTAAAAAGCCAGACTACCTTTTGATCTCCCCACTCCAGCTCTAGGCCCCAGAGAGGAAAGGGAATATTTTTGGCTGGAATGAGCCCCCATCTTACCTGTCTGGTCAGTCTCCTGCAGTGACACTGAGCCGCAAATCTCCTTTGTCTTTGCTATCATTCTCCCGTGGGCCTACCTGTAATGGGGGTGGGTAATGGACCATTTATTCTGGCTGTAACTTGCCATTAGTCAACAGGTGATGACATCTTTGTGAAATGATCGGTTAGTTCTCTGAGAGGAATGGGACACCATGGAATGTGGCTCTAACCCTGACAACCTGGGTCACTTCTCAACCTGGTGTGTGCGACTGTGAATGTGGGTATCTATGGTGGCTGTGTGTGTCTGGGGCTGGGTGTTGGGGGAGGAGTGTGGGCAGAGACTATGATTGTGTTGGTTTTCCCAACACAAATGTGTGCTTGTGTTTGTATTTGCAGCAGTGTGCAGAAGAATTTGCGTATGTCTGCGTAATAGCAAGAGTTATGGGTTTAAAGTGTGAATAACTAGATGTAAGTATGGGAATCTGCTGGCAGCCCCTGCTAACTTGCACAAAGGAGATACATGGCATTTGTGAAGCTGAGTTCATTGAATCCAGAGTCATTTCCTTTTTTTTTTTTAACCTGAGATTATTTTAGTCCCACAGCCTGAGGGCAGATTCACCCCAGGAGATAGGGAAGTCAGTCCTCAGAGGGCCCGGTTTCCTTGGAGCCTTGCTGAGGTGGCCTTTCCTACATAAACGAAAGGGAAAAGCAGGGTCTTAAGATCAGCTCTTTGTTTCCTGGCTGTGGCCTGCAATTAGCAGGACCTCTGCCCTGCTTTGCCTCTCTCTCCCTACAGCTGCAGACTTCATCCTGTTTCTGTGAGGGGTTTGAATCTCATCAGCTACACTCTGATTTCTGGGAAATGCAGCATTATTCACTGCGTTTGAAGCTATAGAAAGAGAGTAAAGGTTCTGGCCTGCTCTCGGAGCTGCTGGTGCCACAGGCTTCACTAAGGATAGGTTGTATAACCCTTGGCAAAGAAAACAAAATACTGAAGGTTACAAGGAGCAGAACAGAGTTAGCAAGGAAGTGTAGTTTGCAGTCAGTGGTTACCTGAGCAAGTCACTAGAAAGAAATGTACATTCTGATGGGGGTGGATGTGGTCCTAGCTCTCGCTGAACTCCCTGTCTGGGGCTTTGGCCAAATTATTTCTCATCTGCGGGCCTCGGTTTTTCTAACTGTGCAAAGAGGGGGCTGGACTAGATCAGTCTTCTCAAACTTTTATTTATGTTTTATCTGAAGTAACTCTAATGACAGAGGAGAGGGAAAATGAAATACCCAATGCAGGTAGGACAGAGGGGTAGGGGTGGATGGGGTAACCCAAAGCAGCCTACTGCAAGCTCAAAGTGTCTTTGACGTCTCATGTTTTTCCTAAAAATGCGTGCAAAGTTTGCATTCTCCTCCATGATATAGCCATATTTGTTTTAATATAGAAATGTTTTAAATTTCTTATATTCAAGTAAAATTGACACTCTAAGAAAGCATGCCATGTTTAGCCTGTGGCTTTGTGGACCCCCTTGGCACACTGCCATAGACCCCCAGGGGTATCCATACCTTGGTTTAAAAGTTTGGGAGTAGGGGCCGGCCCCGTGGCTTAGTGGTTAAGTGTGCACGTTCCGCTATTGGCGGCCCAGGTTCGGACCCCGGGCGCGCACCGACGCACCGCTTGTCTGGCCATGCTGAGGCGGCGTCCCACATACAGCAACTAGAAGGATGTGCAACTATGACATACAACTATCTGCTGGGGCTTTGGGGAGAAAGAGGGGAAAAAAAAGGAGGAGGATTGGTAATGGATGTTAGCTCAGGGCTGATCTTCCTCACCAAAAAAAAAAAAAAGTTTGGGAGTAAATGATTAAGATTCCTTTCTGCTCTAACACTCTGTGATTCAATGACCTGGGAATACCTGTGGTGTCTTTGGTAGCTGTTCCCTAGGATGCTGTTTTTTTTTTTTTATGGCTGCATCTGAGCACTCCATTTTCTAGCCAGTTATGTAGTAAGAATGGAAACCCCTGATTTTGTTTTTAGAACAAGCATCTCCAGTGTGTCTTTGCTAAGCCCCAACTACACGCTCAGGCTTATGATAAGTGTCCTAGGGGAAGTCAAGAAGGATTCTTGTGGAGCCTAAACTAGCTTACATGAAGCAATGGGGGATAAGAGTTTGGTGAGTTAAGTACTGAATTGTGTGGTGTAGATTTTAAGTGCTGCAGCAGGTTGAGAAGCAAAACACAGATGTGCTTCCTGGAGAAGGTGACAGAAAAGCAAGAGAGGAGTTTTGGAGAATGAGCATGGTTCAGATAAGTGGAGTAGAGGAGAAGTGGCATTCCAGCTGAGAGGCGGGTATGGGTCAAGGTCTGGAGGCTGTCAGGATTCTGGCCTGCTTAGGCCTAGGCCAGAGTCTTGCTCAGTGGCAGGAGGCACAGAAAACTGAAATGGAGTCTTTCTCTCCTGGGCAAGAATTATTAGCTACTTATCACTTCGCTGTCTTTTTTTACAGGAGGTTGTGCCTGGGGCTGAACTCCGCTCCTGTGGAGAATAGGAAATCCCTGGAACAAAACAAAACAGGCCTCAAAAAGGGATTTGGGAGAGAGTGTGGAGGATAAAAAGATATCTAAATGACCCTATACACTGTCATCCAATCCAATCCTTGATTAGATGAAAGTTTGTTCTGTAAGCCATCAGATGTCTGGTCTCTTGGGTGTATGTTATTTCCTCTGGTTTTCTTTAATTTATTGGTAAAAGCTCATTCCAAGGGAGCCTGGATAGTACCTGCATAGCATATGGTTCAGTGCAGCCTAAAGCACGGGGGAGCTCCCAGCCCCTGTTGGTATCACCTCAAAGCAGAGCATGAGTGCCAGAGTGAAGGAACTGACCCAGGACCTGCTGGTAGCCGGAGATGGTGATGCCAGAACTGTCTCAGAGCAGAACTTAAGGAGAGACACCCAAGGGGAGCAGAGTCAGTGGCAAATGGAGGTTTCAACAACAGGCCCAGGGAGGTACAGTTGCAGGTGACAGGGACACATTACCAATAGGTTAGAAATCCAGACAAAGTAAAGATATTAATACGACTAACAGAAATAAGGAGGTGACGGGAGAAAAAATAGGTAGAAATGAATAAGTGCTGATTTTTTAAAAACCTCTTTATTGAGGTATGATTGACAAACAAAAAGATGTACATAGTTAATATACACAACTTGATATGTTTGGGGATAAATATATACCCATGAAACCATTACCACAATCTGTGCTGTAAACATATCCACCACGTGCAGAAGTTTCCTCCTATCCTCTTTATTTTTTATTATTACTACTATTATTTTTGGTGATAAGAACACAACATAAGATCTACCCTCTTAGCAAAGTTTTAAGTATACAATATAGTATTTTTTACCATAAGCACTACACTGTACAATAGATCTCTAGGACTTATTCATCTAGCATAACTGAGTGCTGACTTCTTAATATTTCCTACCAGGGAGCCAATTGATAACATCTAAAATTGAAGTATGTAAATTTTAAAATTCCAAAGGACTCCAATTGCCAGAAAGGACCCAGGTAGGGTAGGGATTGGAGGGATTGGCAAAGAAGCCCCCTCTTCCCTCAGTGCTGGAACAATTTGAATACCTGGGAACTACAGAGCCTCAGATATTGAGGGAATAAGACAGGAGCCCAGTCACAGGAACTGAGTGCAAGGCAGGTACTCATACATAAGGGAAGGGACAAGAACCCAGTTACTGGAACTGGAATTATGAAATCAGAGTAGGGCCAGACGCCACTTACTTGAGCCTCAGCTGGTGAGGTATGGATGGAGATAATCTTATATTTCCTCCTGATTCAAGACATAATGAATGCCAGAGTCTAAGTTTTGTAGAAATGGGATTAAAAACCTATCAGTGAGGGTTTGGTGGCCTTAGAAGAGGCATGAGGCGCCGGCCCCGTGCATAGCGGTTAAGTGCGGGCACTCCGCTGCTGGCACCCCAGGTTCGGATCCTGGGCGCACACTGACGCACCGCTTGTCAGGCCATGCTGTGGCAGCGTCCCATATAAAGTGGAGGAAGATGGGCACGGATGTTAGCTCAGGGCCAATCTTCCTCAGCAAAAAGAGGAGGATTGGCATGGATGTTGGCTCAGGGCTGATCTTCCTCACAAAAAAAAAAAAAAAAGAAGAAGAAGAGGCATGAAGCTGGACAGGTCATCACAGTGCCACGCAGACAAGCTCGCTTAGCCATACTACTGCTCCAAGTCTCTGCAGCAGGGTCCAGACACATACGTTTCCTCATCCCCGTCCCCCGATCTCCTCCCCACCACTCCAAGGAAGGAGCACAGAATTATCCTTTCAGAGCATTGGCTTCACTGGCTTTTGACTGTCTGGACCTCCTTAAACCCAGGCCTTTCTTGATTAGCATCACAGGCCCACAGTGGGGGATGAGGTCACCATGGTGTGAGATGAGATGACAGTATCATGACTTGGCTGGCCATAAAACAATTGCTTTTAAAGCTAAATTTTGTAATCTCATCATTTACCCAAGGAGTTGTGTAATTCAAAGCAATGACGTGAAGCTATTTGTATAATTCTGACTTTCTCCTGAACAAAGTGTGGATTAGGGAATGGTTATGATGGTGAGGGGGGAGGAAGAGTTGAGAGCTGGGCAAGGCAAGTAAAGTTCAGATGGTTCAAGGGTGAGACCAACACTCATGGTTTCTCTTAATATGACAGGGGTCTCCTCTTCTGCAGATATAAAAAGCTTTGTCTTTTCAAGTGCCTTGAAGATTTCCAAAGCAGAGGGTGCTTAACCTACTGACCCCAACCTGGAAAAAAACAGTAAGAGAGAGAGAAAATCCCAACAGGAATTGCTCAGCCTCCTAAACCATAACTGGGGCCAGCTGGCTGCTTGCGTGGGGCAGGATGACTTGCCCTCCAGCAAGGGTTTGAGGCTGGGCCATCCCCAAGGCTGACAGTCTTGAAATTAATTACACACCATAACTGGTGGGTCTCAGGCTCTCTCTGAGTCCGAGAGTGAATTTGTAGATGGTATGAGATATTAGGTAAAGGGTTGATAAGCAGTGGAGTGTACTGGATGTGGAATCAGACAGATCTGAGTTTGACTCCTGGCTCCATCACTGGCTGTGTGACCTTAGGCAAGGCATTTAATCCTCTCCAATTCTGTCTCTTCCACTGTAAAATTGAAACAATAGTTGAAACTACATCTTAGGTGATTGTGAGATTAAAATGTGATAATATTATATATATATATGTATACTTATATTTAAATAAATAAATTTATAAATATATATATAAAATTGTCTGAAGGTCTCACAGTGAGTTAGTAACACAGTTACACAGTGTTATGTATGCCAGAAACACTGTGGTCCCACATTAGTGGGTCTTTTGATTCTTTTTCATTTCCATGATTGCTCACTACAGCAGTTTTTGAGAGGTGGCTTAGAGTGACTTTGCAGCAAGAGAGGACTGTTTTGTGTATGCATGCTCCTTCTTTGTCTGACTTTTTCCCATTTATCCACCCATTATCTTTTCAAAGGATGAGAGGCAGCATGGTGTGGAGCAGAAAGAGTCAGACAAATGGGGCTTAAACCCTAGCCAAGTCACTTACAGGCCATAGAACTCCAGACGAGTCATGTTAACTTCTCTGAGCTTCACTTCCCTTGAAGGTTTTTGTTTTTTAAGAATTAAAAGAGATAATATGTGTAACACGCCTGGCACTTAAATATGCAGAGAAGTTTTTATTCTATTAGTCATTATTCAGAGATTTTAGATTTTTAAAGATGTGTGGGTTAGCTAAGGTTGTGAAAGGCTTATTAATACTCCATGATTTCAAGGATTTGAAATTTAGATTTTTCAAGAAGATCCTTCTTGAGAGATTATGCCATAGACAAGTCCTTCCCAGGGAAGACCCAGAACCACAAGTTGCAGGTCTCCTTACCTGACATCTAGATACCTTGGTTTCTCATGTGACAAAGACTACTGTTTGCTACTGAGTTCAGTATCTTCCCTTCAGAATTTTTGTGGCTCTTGGGATTTTCAGAGCTTTATGGAGACCCTACAATTACAGCTCATTCTTTGCATTCGTAGGATCCTGTCGTGAACTGACCTAAACAAATTTGGTCACGTGCAACTATTAGGTTTTATGAGTAGGTCTCGGTAGTAACCGATAGTTGAAGGAAGGTGAGGGGGTTAGCTACCTCCCTACAACCTTGCTGCCCATTTGGAATAAAAGCAAGTGTCAGAGCGAAATCTGCCACACACATAAACATTTATTAGCAAGCAAGCACAAAACAGTCATAAAACCTGTTCTAGAATCTCAATGATATTTCAGATCTCTGTCCTTTTTGGTTCTTCTTGCGTGAAATGTTCACCCAAGGCAAATGTGATAATATTCCAACCACAGATTCAATTAACCATTTATTGGTGTCAGGGGACCAAGAATTATCTGGAAACAGCAGCAGGACCAAAGACGCTTTAGGAATCGTGGAAAGTACCATCCCTAAAAGTAGAGGCTACTAGATTTTTATACCCTGCTCGAGCTAAAATATTCTAGTCTGTCCACATGTTTTGAATACCACTAATTTCACCAATAAGAACCCATTTGTATTGTTAACATGCCTCTACTTTCTCCAATGAAAACTTATTTCTAACATTTATTATGCTAATTATTATAGTCTCTGGTATTAATAGGAAGTAGTGAAAGCTGAAGTTGGTAGCTGTGGTAGCCATCTCTGGAGTATGGTTTTGAGGGAAAGGTCTTGATTAAGGATGGTGCCTATGCATAGAGTGTATATTTACACTAATCACATAGAGTATCACATTGTCTCTGCTTTAGCATTTTAAAGTAAATTACAGACATCATAACAGGTACCTCATCCTGATGATCCTGGGATCAACAGAAGTCAAAGCAGAAAGTCTTTAGGTTTTCAATATGGGTGAAAGAAGACAAATATGAAATCAGTACCACCAAGACTGCTGGAGTATATCCTCCTCAGGATAACTCTACTCTAAAAATCAAGCAAGAGCCTTTGGCTTTCCTGAGGCTCCTTGGCTTCTGCCATGGTTTTTCTTCCCCAAAAGGCAACTGTTGTTCAGTATGTGGACAGTTTCTGAAATGTTAAGCACTTGGTGAGTGGGCTTTGCTAGGATTAATGATTTCTTACCTCTGAAGCTTCTCTTCTAGAGAGTGGGGTCTGATCTGGGTGGGACCCCAAAATGTCAAATGTCTTGGCAGCTGATTGCTCAAGAACAGAGCTGTGTACTTCTCAACTAAAAGAGGGAGCCATGTGCTTAAGTGCAGTTCAAGACTCCAGGCATGTCTCCAGGTGGAGAGAATTCTGCTGAGGCCCGTGCCCTCTGCTTCTGCAATTCCTTCACTGTACTGCAATGCCATCTCTAGGCCCTCTCCTTCAGTATACCAAGCAGCTGGCAGATTTTACTAACTTAAAAGTAGGTGCAACTGGTGCAGCCTCTATGGAAAACGGTATGGAGATTCCTCAAAGAATTAAAAATAGAGATGCCCTATGATCCAGCCATCCCACTACTGGGAATCTATCCAACGAACCTGAAATCAACAATCCAAAGAGGCTTATGCACCCCTATGTTCATTGAAGCATTATTCACTATAGCCAAGAAGTGGAAGAACCTAAGTGTCCCTCGACTGACAATTGGATCAAGAAAATGTGGTATATATATACAATGGAATACTACTCAGCCATAAAAAAAGACAAAATCGTCCCATTTGCAACAACATGGATGGGCCTGTAGGGTAGTATGTTAAGTGAAGTAAGCCAGAAAGAGAAAGACAAACACTGTATGATCTCACTCATATGTGGAATATAAACCAACACATGGACAGAGAAAACTCTATTGTGGTTACCAGGGTCAATGGGGGTGGGGGGTGGGCACAAGGGGTGAAGGGAGACATATATATGGTGATGGACAAACAAAAATGTACAACCCCAAATTTCACAATGTTAAAAACTATTAAAACATCAATAAAAAAATTAAAAAAAATACTAACTTGGCCTGACCATAAAAAAAAAAAAAAGTAGGTGCAAGATAAAAAGGAATGAACTATTGAAATATGCAACAACTTGGATGAATCTCAAGGGAATTATGCTGAGTGAAAAAAAGTCAATCCCCAAAGTTGCATACTGTATGATTCTATTTATATAACATTCTTGAAATGTCAAAACTATGAAGATGGAGAACAAATTAGTGGTTGCCAGAGTTTAGGAAAGGGAAGAGGAGTGACACAGGTGTGAGGGATGAGGGCAACGTGAAGCATCCTTACGGTGATGGAACTATTCAGCGTCTTGACTGTGTGTGATACACGAACCTACAGAGATAACAAAATAGCATAGAATGCAACACACACACAGACACACAAATAAATACAAGAAAAACTGGAGAAAACTGAACAAGATGGGTGGATTGTATCAGTGTCAATATTCTGGTTGTGATATTGTACTATGTAGTTTTGCAAGATGTTACTGTTGGGGGAAGCTGGACAAAGTGTACAAGAGATCTCTCTGTATTGTTTCGTCCAACTACATGTGAATCTACAATTGTCTCAAAATAAAAATCTTAATTAAAAAAGTGAGTGTGGCAATGGTTATACAACCCTGTGCATATACTAATAAACATTGAATTGTACACTTTAAATGGGTGAATTGTATGGTGTGTGAAGTATATCTCAATAAATCTGTTAAAAAAAAAGTGGGTGCAAGGATCTTCAGAGAAACTGACTAAGGAATCCAAGGTGAATTCCTGGCCCACAAAGGATGACCCTGATGGTGGAATTGTTATTTTGTTCAAGAGTACTATGAGCCCCTGCCTTCTCCAGTCTTTCCCAGTTCCTACCCTGAGCCAATCCTGAATAGGGTATGGGGACACCTCAGCTGCCTCAGCCTACTGGTGACTGGAGTGAGCCACGAGGAAGACCCAAGTACCTTACAGTCCTCTTGTCCCAGCCTTTTCCTATCCCCCACTGTGTGGCCCATTTCGTCTGCCTGGGCTTTGGCTCTCTGATTGGACTAAGGTCCACTTGTTTGGGGCCTTGATTCCCCACCTAGCTCCAAGTTCCTTCATCTGTCTAATTTGGAGGATTGCTGCCTGCTACCCCAATTCTCTGGCTGTGATGGTGGGGGGCTGCTGCTGAGCCTGCCTGCCCTCTGGGACCCTGCATCTTGTACCTAACTGACTCCAGAGATCCACATGCCCTTTAGCCAGGGTGCATTGTTCTGTTCTACCGCTTCCTCTCAGGGCCCAGCCTAAGTGGTCAGAGTAGTGACTCCCAGCTCTCCTCTCACCTAGGACTAATGTCTTCCTCCTCCTCACTGGTCCATATTGCATGCCTCACACACAAAACCACTCAAATGACAGTAAAGTTGGTAATCCTGTTATCTTGCCTGTACTGCAAAGAGCACATCCAGAAACTGTTGATACTAGCTAAACCTGGTGGCCCTGGATGGCATTCTGACGCTAAATGCAACACGGACAGAGGAGTATAGAGCAGGTGAGAGTGCTTGGCCTAGCCTTCTAAAGGCACCTATCTTACCATGGGAAGTGCCTGAGAAGCCTCAGTCAAGAATCCACAATGATTTGGCAGGACCGGTCCAGGGAAGAGAATTGTCTGTGGTAGCTCCTTCTCTAGAAAGAGCCTGGTGATTTGAATCCCATCCCAAACATCCTGCAATCACCCCTCTGGGATCCATCATTTTTGACAAGGGGGCTGAGATTTACCTTAGTTGGGTTTAAGGACTTTTATTTTTTTATTTTTTAAGGAAGAAAACTTAGCTGAGCTGTCACCAACGTAACTCATTACCCTTAAGCAAATGGTCAGGCTTGAAAGGATGGTCCAGAGACAACTAACAATACTCTAAAGTGGATAGCTAGGCAAGACTGGCCAACAAGACTTGCCAAGTTTCTCATTACTCAGCAAGTTTGTCGATGTTTGACAACAGGAGTCAGTCCTACTGTATTATTAAGAGGACAAAACCTTAAGGCTGTGATTCACTGTCTACATCAACATTCAACTGTCATTTCTGCTGTTATCAGTATTTCTGCCTCTTCATAATTTGCTGTTTCTTATTTGTTGTGACCACAAAAACAATAAACACACTTGCAAGGATTTAGTCTGATGTAAAGTAAACTGGCTCTGAGAAAGATTTTTTTATGAGTAAAGCCTGCAAACTTTACTGTATGGGTGCTGACATCTATTTTGACTTCCTGGAGGCCTTTTTTTTTTTTTTTTTCTCACTTCTTTATTCTCTGCTTTGTTCCAGATATATGAGGTTCCCAGAAAAGTGGCCTCTGGATGAGTGAGGTGTTATTCAGTTGTGTTCTGGAGAGTGGTTCTCACCTTGTTTCAGCAATTTTATTGTTGATTTGAGGCCCCTTGTCCTCTGGGGACAATGAAGCCCACTGCTATAGGTCAAAGGTGGCAGTCAGGTTGTAGAGTCAGGTTGGACGTAGTCTTAGCTCAACTGTCTAGGTAGACCTGCTCTAAGAGGGTAGTCTCGAAGGGCATCAAGAAGTGGCCATTTTGGGGCCGGCCCCGTGGCTTAGCGGTTGAGTGCGTGCGCTCGGCTGCTGGCGGCCCGGGTTCGGATCCCGGGTGCACACAGACGCACCACTTCTCCGGCCATGCTGAGGCCGCGTCCCACATACAGCAACTAGAAGGTTGTGCAGCTATGACATACAACTATCTACTGGGGCTTTGAGGGGAAAAATAAATAAATAAAATCTTTAAAAAAAAAAAAGTAGAGGCCATTTTGTTTTGGTAGTAGATGGGAGTTAGGAAATGACACATTTTTCCTTTTGAATATAATGAGACAATTTGGAATATTTTCCTGCTAAACTATCTTTCCTCAGATCCCCTGGGGAATGGCAGAGGGAACTACTATCTGTGAAATATATAGGCCAAGCAGCACTTAGGCCGGGCTGGCCCAGCAATTCCTTCACAACAATTGAAGCTGGAGGCTCCAGAGCCTGGGCCAGCACGTCTGGGGAAGAAAGAGGGGTGAGCCCAGGGGAGACTAATGAGTATGTGTGTGTGTGTGTGTGTACACATGTATGCCAAACACAGTGCAGAATGCGGGGGTGGGGGGAGAGGAGAAAGGAAACCAGCCTTTCATACCATCCCAAGTATCCTGGGATGGCATGTTGTTCTTTTTCAAACATTCATTCAACCATCCTTTTTTCTTCCAAATCTTTTCCCCAGCTTCTTTCCTTTCTTTTCTCCTCCACTTTTTCCTCTCCTTCTCTCTCCCTTCTCTCTTCTCTCACTCCCCTCCTTCCCTCTCTCCAGGATAGTGAAGGACATTTGGACAGTCTAAGTGGCCCAAGGCTGGAGCAGCATCTTTGAAAATGGGAGACTCACTGCCATTCCCCTCTACAATTCGGGGGTTTCTAATTCATCCATTCAGGCCCTGTTTGTGTCTCTCCTTCCTGTTCATTTTGGGAGGCTGAATGAAAGCACATGAACTGCAACCCTCTCCTCTGATAACCCCGTTTCTCTGCATTTTTCCCTGACTCACTGGGGAGAATCACACATCTTTTTGGATGGAGTACTTGGCTGGAGGCAGAGGATCTGGCTCCAGTTCCCAAGCTCTACTCTATACTTTTGGTGTGACCTTGGGCAAGTTCCTACTCTCTTTGGGGCCTTAGCTTCCCTTTCAATAGGTATAATAAACAGAAAGGATAACCTTTGGAGCCCACACTCAAAAGTGATGCTAATTAGAATGCTTGGGCTTCTAAGATGTTCCTAGCCCTTGCCCCACCCCTCTCCTTCCTACGGCTCCTCCTCCCAGGAAGCAGTTAGTTAACTGAAAAGCCACACCCAAGGATATGGTCTGAGTAGAGGGACTGAGTTATTTTTCACTTAGTGTAAAAGATATAATCGTAAAGAGTCCCCAAGCAAGAAGAGGGCAGGGGTAGGGTTCTGAAAGTGTAGGAATTTTGTGGACAAAGGCAAACAGTTATCCCTCTGATAGGGATAGAAAGTTATTCCCTTTCCCAAACCCTTCCACTCAAAGGTCTAGGATGAAGTGTTTGAATTGCTGTTAAACAGGGAGTTTGGCCTAGAAGAGCCCATTTCCCAGGTGGTAGCTGCGGGAGAACTGTTGGTCTGAACAAGACATACTTGACTGTATTGTGTGGGAATTTGTGGGCCCAGTCCCTCTTTCCTTATGACTGGGCACCTAGCAGCAGGGTTGTGGGTCTGCTTTGGTTTGTCCAACTGTGAAAGAAGTGAGAATGGGATCCTCCAAAGAAGGCCCACAGCTGCCTTCCAAGGAATTTCAGTGTATCTGGGAGCACAGAGGTTGAGTCATATTTTGGGAGAGGATTGTGTTTTTATACCCGCAATGCAGGGTGTTGCCATAATATTAATCATTATTATGGTTAAAAACAAATAAACTCATCCCGCAGTTATGACAAATCTGTGTCTTGGCTCTTTCTTGCCCCTACATTGTCTTTCTTTCAGCTTCTGCCCCAGGGAACCAGAGTTTAACTCCATATTGCCAGACTAGGCAACTGTCTGTCTAATATTTTTAGGGATAAACATAAAGTACCCAATTAAAAAAAACCTTCCACATCTATTTACTAAGACCTACAATTCCACTCTGTCAAAATTCAAATGCTCCTTAAGCCTCATTAATTACTTTGATCTTAATATTAATGGGCTTTTACTATTGTTTCCTGAGAGAAGGAAGTGGGGAGAAAGGAGAGACCATGAGGGTCCTAGACATCTGGCCAGGGAGAGATTGTCCTCAGGGAAGAGAGGGCACAGAGAGGGGATTTTGGGGCACTGCAGGCAAATCACCAACCTGACAGTTTTTCGTGGACTATTTATAGACACAGGTCATGGCTACCACTGTAGGGGTTCTGTGACTGTGGGGGAAGGTAAGGGAGGGATATGAGGAAGATTCACTTAAATTCAACGAGCCATTTTCCCAGCATGGGCCCTGGCTCTAGAGCAACAGGCTCGGGCCTCAAAAAAGGAGAGAGATGAATACCTGCTCACGCATTTGGGCCATTTTAGGTTGAGCCCCTGGGCATTGGGCAATTTCTGTGGGTCAGGCCTTGGCTGCAGGGCCTCTGGTTTCCACAGAGTTGAAAGCTGAACCAGTTTGGGAACTACTGGGTATTTGAAGAGAGGAGGAGGACTTGGACTTAGTGAGAGACCTGAATGTTAGGGCAAAATGTGTCCATAGATGTAGCCCACTCTGTCAGGCTAGACCCCCAACCTGATTTTACCCAGTGATCCAGAAATACATTTTGCCTTTTTCTGGATCCCACTCTACCTTGGGCAAATAAAAAAAACAGGCTCGATGCTGCCCTGTGTGTCTTTTACCTGGGCATACATGAAAGCAGATAAGCTAGGGTGGAGAGTCCCCAGTTATGGTCTCAACAACCATCTTTCCTGTCATATTCTCCACTGCTCTCCTACATCTACCCTCATTCGGGTTGAGGCAAAAATAGCACCTCCTCAGAGGCTGTCCCTCACTCCCCTAGTTAGATAGCTCCTCCCACCCGCAGCCATATCACTCTGTTTATTATCTTCATAGCATCTATCACTACCTCAAATCACCATTTGGTTATTCGGCCATTTATTGTCCCTCCCCATCCCCTATCCCATGTATGCTCCATGAGAGCAGGAGCCAACTGTGTTTGGTCCTCTATTATATCCCCAGAATCTGGCAGAATTGGGCGGATCTCTTTTCTGTCTCTTGAATACAACCTGCATGTCCTCACTTTGTACCTTTCCTCAAAGTATTTCCCCTTCCTGGAAAGTATTCTTCCCTGTCCACCCAATCCTTTTTGTCCTGCAATGCTGGACTCAAGTCCCACCTCCTCCAGAAAGGCCTCCCTGATCACCTCAGCCCACAGAGAGCTTTTCCTTTTCAGACTGCTACAGCCTTGATTGTCTTTGCTATGTATTTTGCTAATTCTTTCTTTACTGTCATGTATTCCTTCCCAGTCATTTCCTTTGCATTGGTCTTACCTCTCCAAGTGGGCTGTGTCCACAATATTTTCCTGCTTTTGATCAAGTCTAGCTCTTCTGTATCTCCTTAGGGTAAAAATGAGTTTGGTTGTGCTCGTTCAGTGATACTGATGATGCAACAGGACACAGGAAACAGTTTTTCTTTGTGTGATCCAAGGACCACATACAGCCCTTCTTTAAATGCAAATTCCCAGTTACTACCTCCACAAATACAGAATGTGTACTCTGAAGGGGGGCTCTGGAATCTGCATTTGAAAGAAGATCCTTCTAATATACAAAGTTTCAGAGCCAGTGATTTAGGGAGACCCATCTTTGTCCTGGATCAGCAACTAACCAGCTATATGACCTTGGGTGACTCACTTGTCCTCCGTGGTCTTCTGTTCCCTCATTGTAGGATGGAGGAGTTGGGCATTGTGATATTTCGGTTCTAAAAATCAGCAAGTTTATGTTCTATGAAATCCTGGAAGGTAAATTCCTTGGCTTACATATCTTAGAATTTCAATTACAGCATATTCAAGTATAATACCTTAAATGTAGAAGATGCTTAATAAATACCAAAGAGTGAATGAATGGAGTGAGTAGCTGGAAGGCAGGGGAGGGGGAGCTTACAACAATTCAGGGACAATAGTGTAGTGGACCACATTACACAGGCCTGGGTTAGAATCCCAGTCTCTGCCAAGTCATGTGATCTCTCTAACTCTCCATTTCCTCATCTGTAAATTGGAGGTGTTAATAGTACTACCGCATAGTAGAACCTACTGCATAGGGCTGCTGAGGAATGAAATGAGATAACGTCTAGCTTAGCACAGTGTCTGGCACATAGTAAACACTTAATACCATTGCTTTTAATTAGGTCACCCCAATGAGGAGCAAATTGCTGATTTTCAATGAGGCAGAACCTGAACTTCAACCATATCCCAGACTCCTCGGGTGTCCCCCTTTCCCATTGGCCCACAAGTTAAGGAGGAAGAACAATCAATGTTATGGGAAGCCCATAGAGGCCCTGACTGAGGGCAGGGCTTGGAAGCCTGGCTGATCTGACAGCCAGGGCTGTAAGAAACTGAATTAGAACTTGGGAGCGATGGGCTGGGATCTTGGAGCATGCTTTACTTTATCCATGGGCTGGGAAAACTAAAGTGTCAAAGCATCGTGATGTTTATTATCAGGGGTATGGAGAGAGTATGGGGTTTGGAGTGAGAATATTTGGGTTCAAGTCTTAGTTCTTACAGGAAGCCTTCCTTGATCTTCCTCTACCCCCACCATCCTATCTGGGTCAGGTGCCCCATCGCTGTGTTCTCACAATGCCTCCTATTTCCCTTATCATGGTATTCGCCTCTGCTGTCACTACCTCCTGATTGTCATCTACAGTAGACTGAGCTCCTTGAGAGTAAGGACAATGTGTTGACCATCTCTATATCCTGAACAAAGAGCATATTGCCTGAGTGGGGCAGATGTGCAGGAAATATTTATAAAGTTCAACTCAAATGATGAGCTGATGTACTGTTGAGTTTAGCCATTGAGTAGCTTTGGGCAAGTCAATTAACCACTTTAATCCTATAAGAGGAGGATAGATAAACAATTTACCAGGGTTATTGTGTGGCCCAAGCACTCTGTAATCTGCAAGAGAATCATAGTTACTGCCTTTCAGGCCTCTTTCCCGCCCCTTCCCCCCCAGCCTTGCTGACCTTTACCTAAACTTTTTACCATCGCTTTAGGACTCCACTTTCTGTTCTCTAGGCTATTTTATCACCAAATCTGGAAAAGGAATCCATGCTAATGTGTTAATGGATGTTAATTGGATGATATATTTACATTTCAACAGGGAGCTTTCCCTGCTTCAGGAGGAATGAGTAATGGTGGATTCCAGGTGCTTGGTCGGGGAGGGCTGGGTTTTGTTGTTGTTGTTAAGGGGGCTCTTAAGCCATTTCTCAAACTGCCCTGGTGGGAGGCCACCAACCTTTCATCCACACAAGGCTTGCTATGTGGCACACACTGTGCTTTCACATGCAGGAAATGCCTGAGGCACCTAGGACCACGTTGAGGGCTTCTCTCTTGTAAGGCCTCCAAGAGTTCACAGAACCAATCTCTAGCAATTTACCTGCTCCTTTCCTGAGTTTTGAGTCACAGTGACTCAAGAGGCCTGATGAGCTCTGTTCCAGGCTTGGAGATCAGACCTAGGGCTCAGAAAAGCCATTAGTCTGGAAAGATTATTTCTGCTAATCCCCCTAAGGAGCTCCGGAGGCTTTTCACAAGCTCACAGAATAGCCTGGGGCCTTTGTTGGGGTCCAGTGTTAAACTCCTTTGGAAAGAGGTGTAATTCCTGGTTAAAAGTTCCTCTGGTGCTATTAATGTTGAGCAGAAATAAATTTTGTGCCTGAAAAATCAATGCCAAGGATTTCGTGTGTGTTGAGGACCAGGAGCAGAAGGTGAGGGGTTTACTGGCTGAGGCTAGTTTGAGTTTGCAGGTAGGAGCAGGGCTGGGTGGGGTGTTCCTCTGTGGGTTGTGGGCATGAGTGTGTGTGCTCTGTGAATTTGTTTTTTGGTTCTTTTCAGGATTCTCTAGTGAAGGAGTTGGCTATGAAAATAAATTGTTCTTCCTTGCTGCCTTATACGTAAGTAAAGTCACCATCTAGGCTTTTTGGAGCGTCATTCCTGATTGTGTTCAGATCTGAAATACCCAGGGCATGATAGGTGCCACTCCGGGTCTCAGTGTTCTCCATTCAGAATGTGGAGACCTTGGATGAATTTTAAGAAAGTGACTCAGGAGAGGTTGGACCAGAGGACCTGAACTTGCCAGAAGCTGGTTGTCTTGTGGATGGTAGGGTTATCACAGGGATTCCCAGCCATTTCTACTCCTCTGCCTCTTGCTCACTTCTCCAGAGAAAGAGTGAAGAGGGAAAGAGCTGAACCTCACCTCCTTTCAGTTGGAAAATGTCTTGTTTCTCAGCCTTTGTGGGGTCAGTGGCCACCAGGTTGCCCTACACTCCAGCCCCTGCCGGGAGTGCTGATGAAGCCTCCACTCATATGTGTATTGGAATTTTACCTTTTCTCTGTGGTAGACTCAAGATGGATCTATTCTCTGAATGGGGCTGGCTTAATATGTAAATGTGGATATTAATGTTGTTCACAGACCAAGAGCTGATTGACAGGTGATTTGCTTTCAGTGCAGTAGGATTGCAGGTTAATTTCTTCTTGGGCCAAAGGCATCAGAACAGGGGCTCAGAGCTGGGGGTGGAGTAAGGAGCAGGCTGAGAGGGGCAGGGTCTCCTTGGGGATGAAGTTGCCAAGTGGGAATCCAAAGGCCAAATCCAGCATTCACACCCTATATGACTTGAACAATGTTTTAAAACATTATGAATTGGTTGCCCACATTTAAAAATTCAGAAACTTGAAAATAATAGGATCAGATAACACTGGGCAAGTTGCCTGCTTGACAACAATCAGTTATAGTGAATAGTGGCTGCCACATTTGGGCACGATCTGCATTTTCTAGTTTGCCACAATCCCCCATTTCCTTATTGGTGGCATTATACCCTGTGTGCTCCTCTCATTTAGACTACCTGTCTGGCTTCTGTAGACCAGTTTGTGGTCCTTGGACTTTTAACACTCATCATGGTGAGATAGGCCTTAGAGGGAGATTCTGCCACAGGGGATGGGAGACCAAATGAGTAATAGGGCTTGAAAATAGAAAGCCTGAGAGATGCAGCCTGGGGTCATCATTTGGCATCCTGTCAGGCAGTGAGATCACAGCAATAGGGAGCCCAGAATCCAGCCTCTTGGGAACACCTTGTCAGGAAGCATTGAGGGAAAGGATATTCTGCAAGGGGGAGGATAGAGCCAGACTGTCTGAGGTCAAGTGACCCTGCCATAGTCCTACTTAAACCCTCAATGACTTCCCATTGTTCTTAGGATAAAGACAAACAGCCTTACCATGGTCAGCAAGATGCTACATGGTTTGGCCTGACAATGTTGAACTTTATCTTGACCGCTGTGCTTCTAGAAAACCCCTTACCCTTTTGTGACCCTTTTGTGTTCCGAGAAATGGCTAACTGCAAAGGACCACCCTGCCTCACAAATTATAAGACAAGACCCACCTCCACCCTTTCTGAGTAATTCAGATAAGACTCACCTAAGTTTTCTCTCTCTTCTTTGATACATACCTCATTCATGAACATTTTCCCTATTGCAATAGCCTGAATAAAATCATCTCCTCAATTGTCTGTTGATTTTGTCTTTCACGGTTTTGGTGCCATGACTCAAATGGGATTGGACCTCACCTTTAGATCCATATTTACTTCACCCAGGTAACAAGTCCTCTCAGAGCCCTTTGTGCCCTGATTGGTGATCTGGGGACCCAACAGTGAGTCCAGCTCCAGATCCTGTGTTCCAGACTCTTGTCCACTGTTACCACCGTAAGAATTTGATTTTGATTATTTTTGAGTACTTGCTTGATTTCTAGTGCTGGCTTCTTTTGGTTTCATGGTCTGACCATGCAGCGATCTCTGTAAATGGATTAATGGTTTATAGAGATCTTGTCTCTTTTGTGTGAAAGATGACAGTGTCTGGTTAGTGTTTTTGGTCTATTTCGAGCTCAAATCAATTAAGAATTCCATGCCCATGAGGAAGAGAACAGCTCTTTGATATGATCAGTGGGTTTTGTAATTCTTGTGTTTACACTTGACCCACGGCTAAAATTTTAGAATGAAAGCTCTAAGCTGTCATTCTATTTGTGTCCGTCTGTATGTTTATATGTAATTCAGAAAATTTACCTTTCATTGTGTGAGTGTATATAATTTTTCTACCTCTGGATGGTATTGCTAAATTAGATTATAAAATCTTTTTTTTTTTTTTTTTTTTTGCTGAGGGAGATTGGCCCTGGGCTAACATCCATGACCATCCTCCTCTGCTTTATTTATTTATTACTATTTTTTTTGTGAGGAAGATCAGCCCTGTGTTAACATCTGCCAATCCTCCTCTTTTTTTTTTTTTTTTTGCTAAGGAAGACCGGCCCTGGGCTAACATCCATGCCCATCTTCCTCCACTTTAAATGGGACGCCGCCACAGCATGGCTTGCCAAGCAGTGCGTTGGTGCCTGTCCGGGATCCGAACTGGCGAACCCCCGGCTGCCGCAGCGGAAGGCGTGCACTAAACCGCTTGCGCCACTGGGCTGGCCCCCCTCCTCTATTTTATATGGGATGCTGCCACAGCATGACCTGCTAAGTGTGCGCCTGGTCCGCGCCTGGGATCTGAACCCGCGAACCCCGGGCTGCTGAAGCGGAGCATGCGAACTTCACCACTACGCCACCAGGCCGGCCCCAATTATAAAATCTTTTAAAGGAGCTCTATTCTGATTGGCTTAGAGATAAATAAGTGCTTGTATAAATTGAAGGTTCCTAAAATTCCCAGAAATTAAGGAAATTTTATTGTATTGGCTATGTTCAATGTGCTAAACAAAAGTGTTCTTATAGAAGCTAATTCAAATATTTTTAGAATTCAAGTTCACATAATTTAGGTAAATCTAGCAAATGACAGTAGTTTATTATTTTTGATTTAATAAAAACAGCTATGCTGCTTCTGATTTGTCAGTGTTGAGTATACTACAAGCATAAATTTTTATTCTACTTGGGTATATTCTTCCTAAATTTATACAAGTTTACTGATCAAATAAGCTAGTATTACTTCTACTAAATGTTTAAGACTATGAAAAATGTAAATTCGTGTTATAGCCAAATCAAATCATTATTCTGACAAACTCTATTTCAAGAGTAATTATGTTTGGTAGCATGTCAGCTTGAAGATAATTTCAAGATATTTAGGTAACTTAAAACCTTGGACTGATACTAAATTGAGTTGATTAATGGATTTTCAATAGATACCTTAGATCATTTCCAAGATAAAATACCGAAACATTAATTACTAAGCATAATTTTAAGTTTGTATACTTTTGCGTCTTATTTTTATATGCTACAGATAGGCTATATATAGTTAGGTCTGTTAATAAGTGTGTTTGTTTTTGTCACTTTGTAAAGTTGTACTGTAAGGGTTGTATATGGATATAGAAAGCTGTAGAAGGTTTGTAGAAAGGGAATTTAATTTGTTGTGTTCAAAGCTGGCTAAGGCTTGATGTGCTTATTTATAAGATTTTCAAAAAGAGCTTTAGTATCAAACATTATACTGATGAAAAATTGAAATTGGATTTTCTGTCAGCTAAAACCAATTTTTCTTTGATTATTGGTTTGCTCTTAATAAGAGGTGACAAAAGTTATTCTTTTTAAAAATTTTATTGAGCGGGCCGGCCTGGTGGTGCAGCTGTTAAGTGCATGGGCTCCACTTTGGTGGCCCAGGGGTTCGCAGGCTCAGATCCCCGGCGTGCAGCGACGCACGGCTTGTTAAGCCATATGCTGCGGCAGCATCCCATATAAAGTAGAGGAAGATGGGCACGGATGTTAGCTCAAGGCCAATCTTCCTCAGCAAAAAAGAGGAGGATTGGCATCAGATGTTAGCTCAGGGCTGATCATCCTCACACACACACAAAATTTATTGAAGTAACATTGATTTTTAACATTTATATAAATTTCAGGTGTGCATTACTATATTTTGACTTCTGTATAGACCACATGGTGTTCACTACCAAAAGTCTAGTTGCCATCCATCACCGTACAAGTGTTTCCCTTTACACCTTTCACCCTCTCCCCACCCCTCTTCTCATCTGGTAACCACCAATCTGTTCTCTGTATCTAAGTGTTTGTTTGTTTATCTTCCACGTATGAGTGAAATTATATGGTATTTATCTTTCTCTGTCTAATTTATTTTGCTTGGCATAATACCCTCAAGGTTCATCCATCTTGTTGCAAATGGCAAAATCTCATCTTTTTTAAAGGCTAAGTAGTATTCCATTGTATATATTTATGTATATACCACCTCTTCTTTATCCATTCATCTGTTGATGGGCACTTACGTTGTTTCCAAGTCTTGGCTATTGTGAGTAATGCTGTGATGAGCATAGGGGTGCGTACATCTTTTGTAATCAGTGTTTTTGTTTTCTTTGGCTAAATACTCAGAAGTGACATAGCTGGATGATATGATAGTTCTATTTTTAATTTTTTGAGGAATCTCCATACAGTTTTCCATAGTGGCTGTACCAGTTTACATTCCCACTAGCACTGTATGAGGGTTCCCTTTTCTCCACATCCTCTCCAACACTTGTTATTTCTTGTCTTTTTAATAGTAGCCATTCTGACAGGCATGAAGTGATATCTCATTGTGGTTTTTATTTGCATTTCCCTAGTAATTAGTGATGTTGAACATCTCTTCATGTGTCTCTTGGCCATCTGTATATCCTCTGGAAAAATGTCTGTTCGGATCTCCTACCCATTTTTTAATTGGGTCTTTTATTTTTTTTGTTGTTGAGTTGTATGTTTATGTATTTTGGATATTAACCCCTTATTGGATATATGATTTGCAAATATCTTCTCCCAGTTTTTAGGTTGTCTTTTCATTTTGTTGATGGTTTCCTTTCCTGTGAAGAAGCTTTTTACTTTGATTTAGTCCTGTTTGTTAATTTTTTCTTTTGTTTCCCTTGCCTAAGGAGACATATTCAAAAAGATGCCGCTAAGACCAATGTTGAAGAGCATAATGCCTAGGTTTTCTACTAGGAGTTTTATGGTTTCAGGTCTTGTGTTCGAGTCTTTGATCCATTTTGAGTTAATTTTTGTGTATGGTGTAAGATAGTGGTCTACTTTCATTCTTTTGCATATGGCTGTCCAGTTTTTTCAACACTGTTTATTGAAGAGACTTTCCTTTCTCCATTGTATGTTCTTGGCTCCTTTGTCAAAAATTAGCTGCCCATAAATGTGTGGTTTTATTTCTGGGCTCTCAATTCTGTTCCATTGATCTGTGTGTCTGTTTTCCTGCCAGTTCCATGCTGTTTTGATTACTATAGCTTTGCAGTATATTTTGAATTCAGGGAGTATGATACCTCCAGCTTTGTTCTTTTTTCTCAGGATTCCTTTGGCTATTTGGGGTCTTTTGTTGTGCCATATAAATTTTAGGATTCTTTGTTCTATTTCCATGAAAAATGTCATTGGGATTCTGATTGGCATGGCATTGAATCTGTAGATTGCTTTAGGTAATGTGGACATTTTAACTATGTTACTTCTTCAATCCATGAGCATGGACTATCTTTACATGTCTTTGTATCCTCTTTGATTTCTTTCAATGTTGTCTTACAGTTTTCAGTGTACAGATCTTTCACCTTTTTGTTAAATTTACTCCTAGGTATTTTACTCTTTTTGCTGTGATTGTAAATGGGATTGTATTCTTGATTTCTCTTTCTGCTAGTTCATTGTTAGTGTATAGAAATGCAATTGATTTTTGTATGTTGATATTATACCCTACAATTTTACAGTATTTATTTATTAATTCTAATAGTTTTTTGGTGGATTATTTAGGGTTTTCTATATATAAAATCATGTCATCCAGAAATAGGGACAGTTTCACTTCTTCCTTTCCTATTTGATGACTTTTATTTCTTTTGCTTGCCTAATTGCTCTGGCTAGAACTTCCAATACTATGTTGAATAAGAGTGGTGAGAGTGGGTATCCTTGTCATGTTCCTGTTCTTAGAGGGATAGCTTTCAGTTTTTCACCATTGAGTATGACATTGGCTGTGGGTTTGTCATATATGGCCTTATTACATTGAGGTACTTTACTTCTATACCCATTTTATTTGGAGTTTTTATCATAAATGGATGCTGAATCTTATTAAATGCTTTCTCTACATCTGTTTAGATGATCATGTGATTTTTATTCTTCATTTTGTTAATGTGGTGTATCACATTGATCAATTTCTGGATGTTGAACCATTCTTGCATCCATGGAATAAATTCCACTTGATCATAGTGTATGATTTTTTTAATGTATTGTATTCAATTTGCTAAGATTTTATTGAGGAGTTTTACATCTATGTTCATCAGTGATATTGGCCTGTAATTTTCTTTTTTTTGTGTTGTCTTCATTTGCTTTTGGTATCAGGGTAATGTTGGCCTTGTAAAATGAGTTAGGAAGTGTCCTCTCCTCTTCAATTTTTTGGAAGAGTTTGGGAAGGATAGGTGTTAAATATTCTTTGAATGCTCTGTAGAATTCACAAGAGAAGACTTCTGGCCCTGGACTTTTGTTTTTTGGGAGGTTTTTGATTACTGTTTCAATCTCTTTACTTGTGATTGGTCTATTCAGATTCTCTATTTCTTCTTGATCAGCTTTGGGAGGTTGTATGATTCTAAGAATTTAACCATTTCTTCTAGGTTATCCAATTTGTTGGTGTATAGCTTTTCATAGTATTCCCTTATAATCTTTTGTATTTCTGTGGTTTCAGTTGTAACTTCTCTTTTGTTTCTGATTTTATTTATCTGAGCCTTCTCTCTTTTTTCTTAGTGAGTCTAGGTAAAGTTTTGTCAATTTTGTTTATCTTTTCAAAGAATCAGCTCTTAGTTTCATTGATCTTTTCCATTGTGTTTTTAGTCTCTATTTCTTTTATTTCTGCTCTGATTTTTATTGCTTCCTTCCTTCTACTGACTTTGGGCTGTGTTTGTTCTTTTAGGTATAGTGTTAGATTGTTTGAGATTTTTTTGTTTGTTGAGGTAGGGCTGCATTTCTATGTATTTCCTCTTAGTGCCACTTTTTCTGTATCCCATAGATTTTGGTCTGTTATGTTTTCATTTTAATTTGTCTTCAGGTATTTTTTTGATTTCTCCTTTGATTTCTTCATTGATCCAATAGTTGTTCAGTAGCATGTTGTTTAATCTCCACATATTTGTGACTTTTCCAACTTTCTTCTTGTAGTTGACTTCTAGTTTCATACCATTGTGGTTGGCAAAGATGCTTGATGTGATTTCAAACTTCTTAAATTTATTGACTTGTTTTATTTTCCAACATGTGTTTTATCTTTGAGAATGTTCCGTGTGCACTTGAGAAGAATGTGTATTCTGCTGTTTTTACATTGAACATTATATATATATATATATATATTAAGCTCATCTGGTCTAATGTTTCATTTAAGGCCAATGTTTCCTTGTTGACTTTCTGTCTGGATTATCTATCCATTGATGTAAGTGGGGTATTAAAGTCTCCTGCTATTATTGTGTTGCTATCAGTTTCTCCTTGTAGGTCTGTTAATAGTTGCTTTCTATACTTTGGTGCTCCTACGTTAGGTTTATATATATTAATAAATGTTATGTCTTGATGGATTATCCTCTTTATCACTATATAATCCTTCTTTTCTCTTATTATCTTTTTTGTCTTGAAGTCTGTTTTGCCTGATATAAGTATGGCTACACCTGCTTTCTTTTGGTTGCCATTTGCTTGGAGTATCATCTTCTATCACTTTGAGCCTATGTTTGTCTTTAGAGCTGAGATGGGTCTCCTGGAGGTAGCATACTATTGGGTTTTGTTTTTTAATCCACCAGTCACTCTGTGTCTTTTGATTGGTGAATTTGATCTGTTTACATTTAGGGTGATTATTGATATACAAGCACTTAATACTGACATTTTATCTTTAGTTTTCTGGTTGTTCTATATTTCCATTGTTTCTTTTCCCTTGTGTTTCGGTCTGCCATTTCAGTTTGGTGGTTTTCTGTGATGTGTTTCTCAGTTTCCTCTTTTTTTATGTTTCATCTCTCTGCTCTGAATTTTTGTTTTGTGGTTACCATGAGGTTTGTATAAAAGATCTCAGTGATGAGATCTTCCTTTTTCTGCTGATAACATCTTATCTTCATTTGCCTATGCAGGTTTCATCCTTTTTCTCTTCCCTTTCTATGCTTTTGTTGTCACAAATTATCCCTTTTTCTATTGTGAGTTTGTTACCAAATTGAAGTGGTTATAGTTATTTTTAATGCTTTCTTTCCTTTTAACCTTTATGTTATAACTAAGTGTTTAAAACCTATTCTGATGTAGAGTTGCAGCTTTCTGATTCTATCTTTCTATTTATCACCTTGCCAAAAGATTTGTATACCTTTGCCTTTTCATTTCAGTTAGGAGAGTCTTTTCAAAATTTCTTGTAAGGCAGTTCTAGTGGCAATTGACTCCTTCAGGTTTTGTTTGTCTGGAAAAGCCTTTATTTCTCCTTCATATCTGAGGGATAACTTTGCTAGATAGAATACTCTTGGCTGACGGTTTTTATCTTTCAATATTTGGAATATATCATCCCACTCTCTCCTGGCCTGTAGAGTTTCTGCTGAGAAATCTACTGATAGCCTAATGGGGGTTCCTTTGTAGGTTATTTCTTTTTCTCCCTGGCTTTAATATTCTTTCTCTGTCATTGACTTTTGGTAGTTTTAATAAAATGTGTCTTGGAGAATGTCTTTTTGCCTTGAGACAATTGGGTGTTCTATTAGCTTCATGGATTTGCATATCCAGTTCCTTCTTCAGGTTTGGGAAGTTCTCAGCTATCATTTCTTTAAATAAGCTCTCTGCTCCCTTCTTCCTCTCTTCTCCTTCTGGGATACCCATTATCCTTATGTTGCTTTTCCTAATTGAGTTGGATATTTCTCATAGAATTTCTTTATTTTTTCTAAGTCTTAGTTCTTTCTCCTTTTCCACTGGAATTATTTCTAGATTTCTATCTTTGAGCTTACTAATTCTCTCTTCCATATGGTCTGCTATATTTCTAATGCTTTATACTTTATTCTTAATCTCATTTATTTTGTTCTTCAGTTCCATAATTTCTGTTTGGTTCTTTTTTAGAATGTCAATCTCTTTGGTGAAGAACTCATTCTGTTCTTTAATTTTATTCCTGAGCTCATTGAACTGTCTTTTTGAGTTTTCTTGTAGCTCATTGAGTTTTTTCAAGACAGCTATTTTGAATTCTCTATCAGTTAGATCACAGTCTTCCATGACTTCAAGTTTGGTGTCTGGAGAATTGTCATTTTTGTTGTTGTTGTTGAGGAAGATTGGCCCTGAGCTAACATCTGTTGCCAATCTTCCTCTTTTTGCTTGAGGAAGATTGTCACTGAGCTAACATCTGTGGCAATCTTCCTCTATTTTGTATGTGGGATGCTGCCACAGCATGGCTTGATGAGTGGTGCATAGGTCCTTCCCAGGATCTGAACCCACGAACCCTGGGCTGCTGAAGCAGAGCATGCGATCTTAATCACTATGCCACTGGGCTGGTCCTTGTCATTTTTTTTCTTGATACCATGTTACTGTAATTTTTTATGGTGTTTGGTGAGTTGTTCCTCTGTTGGCACATTGGTATTAACCACCTTTCTTATTTAGGTAAGGCTTTGTTTACTTTAATTCTGAGTTTGTTCTGGTTGTCTTTGAGAGCCTGTGCTTTCCACCCTCCACTTTCTCTGCCAGAAGCCTCATCTATGCCTTCCTTGTGCTGCTGGTGCCTCTAAGGTTGCTGGTGCCTTGCTGCTCTGGTGTTGCTGCAGTCACAGACATTTTCACTGGGGTCACCAGGCTGGTGAGAACCTCTTATGCTTCCAGGGTCACCTGGGTTGTTGGTTCCCCCACTGTGGCAGGGAGAGAGGGAGGGTGGAGTTGGAGCTGGGTTCACAAGTGTCTCCGCAGCATCTGGGGTTGTAGGGTCTGCAGGTACCATTGCTGTTGGTAGAGGGGCTGGGGTTGTGGGCACCACTGCAGCTGGGTGGGACCAGGGTCACAGGATCCACTGTCACTGCTACTGAGCTCTCTTGGCCTCAGGCACTGCTGCAGCTGGGGGCTGCTGCCTTGCACGCCTCCTCTGTTGCTGTTCCTGGGTTTTCTGGGTGTGCTGGCACTCCTGCTGCCAGGGCCACTGGGTTCACATGTGTTACCATCGCTATCAGGAGGGCTGGAGTCACAGGCGTCTGTGCCACTAAAAGGTTATTCTTTACTTTCTGTGTAATCTGCCTAGAAGACAAAGATTCTGTGTCTTGCTGGAATAACCTTCTATGGTTTATGTTGACTTTATGATGTCCTTGATTATTTAAGAAAACAAAGTATTCTTAAGAATGATCTAAGGTTCTTTACAATCATGTTACCTTTTATGTTTATTTTTCAAATATTTTATTGTCAAATTGGTCAAATAGGTAGCCATGTATTGTTTTTCAGTAACCCATGATCCCATCTTGATCAAGTGTTCAAATATCCTGACAACTTTTGATATTTTGGCTTCCCCAAATCTAATCCTAAATGATATCTTTTGCAACTACAACAGTGTTTCAAATTTCCCAGAGGGCCCCTGGAAAATTAAAAAAAATGATTTGTTCTTTTACCTTGTAAAATAGAATTGCTAGAGATAATTGGGTTTGTTTGATATATTACTATTCATGAGTTGCATGAGAAGAGTAGTTAAATCAGAGGAGATTCTCATCCTTTCCTAGGTTAAAATGGTGTAAGTAAAATGTTATTAATATAAAGATTTCAGAGACTGTATGCTATATGGGAAGTTCCTAGAGAATAGTCATTGCCCTCCTTGTCAGTAAAATGTTTCTATTTGTCTGTCTTAGTGTTTCTTTGCCTGATAATAGAAATCAACAGTATAGTATTATCAATCATAATTTCAGTTAGTTTTTTAAATGTTAACTTGTTCAAAACTTTGCTTATTTAATTTTAATCTAGCATCTTCAAAGCTAGTGGTTTTTAAATGGTGATTCACATCAATTACCTATGGAGTTTTATTAATATAAAAATGTTTAGGACCTACTCTAGACTTGTAGAAACTCTTGATATTCTTGATATATTCTTGGTATATTCTAACAATATGCTTAACATATTCATGGCATATTATGTTAGGATTATTATGTTATACCTGGAGTTTTTTCTTTGTAAATATTGTCACATTTTTATAAATCCATTTTTATAAATTAGATGTAATATTCACTCTTCTTTGAAAATAGGACTAATCATTATGTTTATAAATATTTTGTTTAAAAATTTTTTTGGATTGACTTTATTGTCTTGTTTTGTATGCCACAGAAAGAACCAAATTTCCTTGACAGTTATTTTATTTTTGTAATGAACTCTCATCAGATCTTTCACTTTTGAAAATGATCAGTAGTGAGTTAACCACAGCTAGTGTAAGTCTTTTGTTATCTACAGAGAGTTTTTTTTGTTTTAATTTGGTAGTTCCCTGAAAGCATTTGCAATCAGCTACAGGCCAGAGTGCTTCATCTTCAACAGAGGACTCTCTCAAAGTTCCTTTGAAAAGGACTATGCCAGGTACTGATGGCATCATTTAAACAACTTTGAGACCCCACTAGTTGATTGAGTTTGGATTTCCAGAACTGTAGTCAAGAAATATATGGGTCCATGAGATTGCTAACCCAAGACTATATGGATCAAGAACTAATTACATAGACCTGAATGAACTGATGAGGGATGATTGTGGGTTTTGTTTGGAATATTGCTAATGTTTTAATGTTCTATTTTCTGGATATATAAGCAATACTTTTATCTTTTGTCTTAAGTTATCTATAACTCATGACAATTTAGTAGACTATGCTTTTGTAAACAGAAGAGAAATATTTGTATATATCTTATTCTTCCTGTTTAATCCCTCCAGAATTCTGAAATTTTTATTGAGTATTCTAATTTTCATGACAATATGATTATTTGCATGGGTTCAATAAGAATCTGTTGTACTTGTTAACAGGACATGATTGGAAATATTGATTATGCAACCAAGGCTTTGCGTGGAATGTCATATTTGAGAATGATACTTATTGAATCAGATATGATGAGATGCTTTTCAGGAACTCAGATTGACTTTATGGAGCCAATGCTTACACAGTCCTCTTGGAAAAATCTGTCTGGTACCTGGTTTATGGGGTTTCCAGTCTTGCATGTGCATAAGGAAATTCACTTCCTGGCAGGTCGGGAACCTTAAGTATTTTGGAGACCTTGTAAAGAGATAAATTTGCCCAAATTTATAGGTACTAAAGTGAAATCTGGTGGTGAGTTCTTGATTTGGCTTCCTAGCCTCAAAGGCTTTTAAAATTCCAATCTGGGATTCCTTATAAAAACTTCCAGCAAAACAAACTTAAGAAGGCCTATATAGTTAATTATTCTGTCTGCAACTATGTAAATAATTAGCTGAAATCTAATGAGACCAGCCTATTTGTGTGATCAAGAATAATCTTTCTTTGAGATTATCTTTCATCCAAAGGGGGGAGACGGTAGAGATAAATTTTATGTTTCAATAGAAAATGAGGGGCCGTCCAGTGGCACAAGCGGTTAAGTGCACGCGCTCCGCTGCGGCGGCCCGGGGTTCGCCGGTTCAGATCCTGGGCAGGCACCGACGCACTGCTTGTCAAGCCATGCTGTGGCGGCGTCCCAAATAGAGTGGAGGAAGATGGGCACGGATGTTAGCCCAGGGCCAGTCTTCCTCAGCAAAAAAAGCAGAGGAGGCTTGGCAGATGTTAGCACAGGGCTGATCTCCTCACAAAAAAAAAAAAAAAAAAAAAGAAAAAGAAAATGATAGCACATTCTTCTGAGTTATCAATTCCTGGTCCTATTCATTGTCTTTGAGCTACTTTGCATCTCTTTGTAAACTGCAAGCAACTGTTGGGTATGCAAACTCTGTCTTGTCTGGTGGAGATTTAATTGACTTCCTCCACAACTATGGAAAACCAGTTTTGACACCTATCTGAAATTGGACTGGATCATGTCACTTTGCCCAAATTGTCAATCCTTACCAAATTTTCAATTCTTCCAGTTTCCTTCAATATTGGACTACAATCCCCCAAGCCAACTTTCCAATTTTTCTCCCTCCTCTTGACTTGGTGCACTGAGAACTAAAACCTGACAACCTAGACTCCTATCAGAACTGTAGCTTGACTTGCAGCTTGCTCTTTTCTCCAGGATCTGAAGCAGCCCTGTAAGCTAAAGCCCTGTAAGCTAAAGCCTAATGTAACTTGATACAAACTTGGAAGAATACATCACTGCAGAAGACCATGCATGGGTCAGTTTTCTCCTTGGACAAGCTGCTCCCTGGACCACTAAGGAAGTTGAGTAAAATTTTTGGGTCATGTACACCCTTATTTGACAAGTAACCAAGACTGTGGGCAACATCACCAAGAGTAGAAACATCTTAGCTTCAACAAACTCAACAAGTGGTGCTGCTTAAGAGATCTTCCTCCTCTGACCTCTTAGAATCTACTGGATTGGTTATGCTAAATGTTCAGCTCTTGGCTCTTTACTTTTATACAATCTTTTATGTTAATATTTCTGTTTTTTCATTTTACACATCCCTATTTTAGGATGCCCAATCTTCAGGATCCTAAAACCACTGACCTTTGCCACCACTTCTCAACAGATGGTTCAACGGTTTTGCAGGACAATGCCAACTTGAGACTATTTCTCAGACCTTGCTTCACCCCACTCAGGAGTTTTATGGTTGCCTCTGAGTTGTTCAGCAATGAAGGATATTTATTTATTTTGAACAAAAGGGGGAACTGATGGTGTTGAGTTTTTATCTGAGCCCTAGTCTCCTGGAAAGCAGTGATGGATAGGAAATCTTCCATCCTTTTAAGACTCACCTCTACCCTTCCTCAATGACTCCCTTGTTTTATAAAAACTTTGAGTTTCCTTCCTTTTTTTTGAGTTGTTCCACATTCATTAACATGCTCCCTATTGTAATAGCCTGAATAAAATCATCTCCTTAATTGTCCAATGCATTTTGTCTTTTACAGGCCCCTACCTTTCTCTCCAGTCTTATCACCTAACAGTCTCTCCTTTGTTCACTACACTCAAACCATGTTGGCCTTTTTGTCCCTAGAGCACACCTAAATTCTGTCTGACTTAGAGCCTGCGCACATGCTGTTCACTATGCTGAAATGTTCTTTTGCACCCCTCCCTCTCATCCAGCTCAGCTCAAATGTAAGTTCCTCAGGTAGGTCAGGATGCCCCTCCCATTATTCTCTCTCATAGTACAGTTGATCTTCATTATTTGTGGGTTCTGTATTTGTGAATTTGCCTACTTGATAAAATTTGTTTGTAACCTCAAAACCAATACTCATGGAGTTCCTGTTCAAGATAGGAACTAGGAAGATCCTGTACTCACCTCCTCCCCTGGGCACACTGAGTCTACAGCTACATATGGAACAATTTCCTCTTAAAAAACCTAAAGGCTGATTGAATAATGACTACACCTCAGGCAAACGAGAAGAAAACCACAGCAAAGTGGGTAGGAGAGGCTGAGACACCATCTTGCCATAAACCCCACCCCCTTCATGGTGATCCACAAAAATGAAAGGGAACTCAAAACCCAGAGCTTCTCCCTGAGGAGTGAAGTATTTAAACCCCACATCAGGTACCCAAACTTTTAAGACATTCACTTGAGAGATGAGCCCCCAAAACATCTAATTTTGAAAATCAATGGGGCTCACGTTCTAAGACCCACAAGATGGTAGCAATCTGAGAAATATCTCTTAAAGGGCTCACATGCTCAGACTCACCCTCCCCAGAGCCGAGCTCAGAGGCATCTGATGGCACCCAGACTTAAAGTGAAGGAAGCTCACCTGCTTATATTAAAGTGTTGGCCTGAGTTGCAGGCACCTAATTTAACACACACATCTAGGAGCCTGCTGGAACACTGTCCAGGGATGGAGACTAGCAAGTGCCATCTTTGTGCTCTCCCTTTGCCATGCTCCAGATCACCAGTATCTCCCAGAAGGGAGACTTTACATGTGTCTGGTGCCTTGATTTTAGTGTCTGCCACCAGAGAATGCTTCTTTTTTTTTTTTAAAGATTTTATTTATTTATTTCCCCCCCCAAAGCCCCAGTAGATAGTTGTATGTCACAGCTGCACATCCCTCCAGTTGATGTATGTGGGACGCGGCCTCAGCATGGCCAGAGAAGCGGTGCATCGGTGCGCGCCCAGGATCCGAACCCGGGCCGCCAGCAGCGGAGCGCGAGCACTTAACCACTAAGCCAAGGGCCGGCCCTTTTTTTTTTTAAAGACAGAGGATGCTTCTTGATTGCCTGGTTCTGGAGGCCAGGGGAGCTTGCATTCCTGGTCACATGGGACTGTGTCACCCAGAAAGGAGCTCATACCCCTGTCTGGTACCCTGATTTTTGTGACTGCTGCCAGGGAACATCTCTATATCACCTGGCTCTTTTGGCCAGTGGGGCTTATGCTCATGGGTCCTACAGGTCTTTAACAAATGGAGAAAGAGTTCTCAAACAGCTACCACCCCCAAGGCACAGCAAGAGGTAACAGACCCAAGAGCTTGGTCTTTCTGTGAAGGAGGCCTATTAGCTAATCATCATGTCTGTGGTCTGAGGGCAGGTTTCTAATTAAACAGTCATCTAGGGGCTGACTATAATCCTTTCCAGAGACCTTGGAGGTTGGGAGCTATATTTGCACTCACTCTCTGCTGTGCTCCAGGGTGCCAATGTCTCCTGGAGGGGAGCTTTACACACATCTGGTGCCTGGTTTTTGTGGCTGATGCTCAGGGGATGCCCTTTGATCACCTGGCCCTGGTGGCCAGAGGGTCTTGTGTTCCCAGGTCCAACAGGACTGTGGCAATCAGAGGGAGAATTCTTGGCAGGCTACCACCCTCAAGGCATTGCACAGACAATAGACTGAGGCACATTCCCTAGTATATCTGTGAAGGAGGCCTCTTTGCCAGTCCAGGAGCTTCAGACTGGGGGGCAGTCTTCAGGTTTGGCACACATTTAGTGGCCTATGGAGCTGCTCTCGAGGGACATAGGCTGTGGACATCATCTTGGTGCTCTACCTCTGCCTTGTTTCAACTTGATGGTGTCTCACAGAATGAAGCTTATACACTTGTCTGGAATGCCAGTTTCTGTGATTGCCACCCAGGGGATGCTTCCAGATCACCTGGCTCTGGTGGCCAGTGGGGGTTACACTTGCGGCCCCTCAGGACTGTATATATTTGCATACATTTAAAAGCTGCTGTTTGAGGATCTGGCTTTTAGTCAGCCTGAATCTAGGTGCTGAGATCCTCCCCTTTGGGACACTGATGGGTCTTGGCATATCTTCAACTACTGGGAGATATTAAAAATATAATAGGCTGCTTGGACAAGCACAGAGATTTGAGAGATGACCTAGAGCTAGGGCAGGGCTAAACAAAAAGGTTCATCTCCTACATAAGGCCACTCCTTCAAGACAGGGAGATTAGTTGTTTCATCTACTTTATAGACGCCAACACAGAGAGTCAAGAAAAATGCAGAAATAGAAGAATATGTTCCAAATGAAAAAAACAAGGTAAAACCTCAGAAGGAAATATTAATGAAACAGACCTAAGTAATTTACCTGATAAAGAGTTCAGTGTAATGGTCATAAAGATGCTCACTGAGCTCGGGAGAAGAATGGATGAACACAGTGAGAATATCAACAAACAGATGAAAAATATAAGAAAGTGTCAAATAGAAGTCACAGAACTGAATAATACAATAACTGAACTGAAAAATACACTAAAGGGGTTCAATAGCACATTGGATGAAGCAGAAGAAAGGATCAGTCAATTCAAGGACAAGGCAGTGGAACTCACCTAATCAGAGCAGTGAAAAGAAAAAAGAATGAAAAAAAGTGAAGCTAGCTTAAGGGACTTGTAGGACAATAGCAAACAGATTAACATTTGCATTATAGGGCACCCAGAAGGAGAAGAGAGAGATAAAGGGGCAGAAATCTTATTTGAAGAAATAATAGCTGAAAACTTCCCTAACTTGGGGAAGGAAACGGACATACACACTCAGGAAGCCCATAGAGTTCCAAATAGGATGAACCCAAAGAGATCCACACCAAGACACATTATAATTAAAATGTCAAAATTTAAAGACAAGGAGAGAACATTAAAAGCAGCAAGAGAAAAACAACTTATTAACTACAAGGGAACCCCTGCAAGACTATCAGTATATTCTTCAGCACAAACTTTACAGGCCAGAAGGGAGTGGAATGATATATTCAAAGTGCTGACAGGAAAAAAATTCCAACTGAGAATTCTCTACCAGGCAAAGTTATCATTCAGAATTGAAGGACAAACAGTTTTCCAGATAAGCAAAAGCTAAACGAGGTCATCACCACTAGACTGGCTTTACAAGAAATGTTAAAGGGAGTTCTGTAAGCTGAAAAGAAAGGGCACTAATTACTAACAGGGACACATGGGAAAGAATAAATTTCAATGGAAAGGTAATTATATAGTAAATATAGTGTATCAATCACTAATAAAGCTAGTATGAAGGGTAGAAGACAAAAGTAGTAAAAATAACTATGATTACAATAATTAAGTAAGGAATATACAAGATAAAAAGAAGGAAAAGGTGACGTCAAGAATATAAAAGGGGGGGACTAAAAAATACAAAGTTTTGTAATGTGTTCAAATTAATTTGCTATCAACTTAAAACAGACTGTTATATACATAGCATGTTATATATGAACCTCACAGTAACCACAAAGCAAATTCTTATAGTAAACACACAAAAGATAAAGAGAAAGGAATATAAACATACCACTAAAGAAAGCTATCAAACCACAAAGGAAGAGAGAAAGAGAAGAAGAAAGGAACAGAGGAACTACAAACAGAAAACAATTAACAAAATGGCAATAATCACATACCTATCAATAATTACTTTAAATGTAAATAGACTAAATTCTCTAATCAAAAGACATAGAGTGGCTGAATGGATAAAAAAGCAAGGCCCATTTATATGCTTCCTATAAGAGACACAATTTAGATATAAAGGCACAGACTGAAAGTGAAGGGATGGAGAAATATATTTATGTAAATGGAAACCAAAAAAAAAAAACTGGTGTAGCTATACTCATATTAGACAAAATAGACTTTAAAACAAAGACTATAATAAAAGACAAAGAAGGGCATTGCATAGTGATAAAGTAGTCAATCTAGCAAGAACATATAACATTTATAAATATATATTCACCCAACATAAGAGCACAAAAATATATAAAGCAAATATAAAAAGACCCAAATAGAGAATTTGACAATACAATAATAGTAGAGGACTTTAACATCCCACTTACATCAATGGAGAGATCATCCAGACAGAAAATCAATAAGGAAAAATCGACCTTAAATGACACATTAGACCATATGGACTTAATAGATGTATACAGAATATTGCACCAAAAAGTAGCAGAATACACATTCTTCTCAAGTGCACATGGAACATTCTCCAGGATAGATCATGTGTTAGGCCACAAAACAAAACTTAAATTCAAGAAAGATTGGAATCATATCAAGCAACTTTTCTGACCATAATGGTTTGAAACTAAAAATAAATTACAGAAAGAAAATGGGAAAGAACACAAAACTGTTCAGATTAAACAATAAGTTACTGAACAACCAATGGGTCATTGAAGAAATCAAAGACGAAATCAACAAATACCTAGAGGCAAATGAAAATAGAGATATGACATACTAAATTCTGTGGGATACAGCAAAAGCAGTTTTAAACGGGAAGTTCATAGTTATACAGGCCTACCTCAAGACACAAGAAAAATCTCAAATAAACAATCAAACTTTACACCAAAAAGAACTAGAAAAAAAACAAACAGCCCAAAGTTAGTAGAAGGAAGGAAATAAAGATTAGAGCAGAAATAATTAAATAGACACTAAAAAGACAATAGAAAAGATCAATAAAACTAAGAGCTGGTTCTTTGAAAAGAAAAAAAAAATTGACAAACCTTTACCTAGATTCAACAAGAAAAAATGAGAGAGGGCTCAAATAAACAAAATCAGAAATGAAATAGGAGAGTTACAACTGATACCACAGAAATACAAAGGATCATAGGAGACTACTATGAACAATTATATGCCAACAACTTGGACAACCAAGAGGAAATGGATAAATTCTTAGAAACATACAACCCACCAAGACTGAATCATGCAGAAATAGAAAATCTGAATAGACCGATTACTAGTAATGTGATTGAATCTGTAATCAAAAACCTCCCAACAAACGAAAGTCTAGAACCAAACGGCTTCACTGGTGAATTCCACCAAACAACCAAAGAAGATTTAATGCCTATCCTCTCAAACTCTTCCAAAAAACAGAAGAGGATAGAATGCTTCCAAACTCATTTTACAAGGCCAACATTACCTTGATTCCAAAACCAGACAAGGACACCACAGAAAAATTTACAGGGCAATATCCTTAATGAACATAGATGTAAAAATCCTCGACAAAGTATTAGCAAGCGAAATTCAACAATACATTAAAAGGATCATAGACCACGATCAAGTGGGATTTATTCCAGGGATGCAAGCATGGTTCAACATCTGCAAATCAATCAATGTGATATACCACATTAACAAAATGAAGGATAAAAATCATATGATCATCTCAATAGATGCATAAAAAGCATTTGACAAAATTCAACAGCCATTTATAATAAAAACTCTCAACAAAGTGGGTATAGAGTGAAGGTACCTCAACATAATAAAGGCCATATATGACAGACCCACAGCTAACATCATACTCAATGGTGAAAAGCCGAAAGCATTTCCTCTAAAGTCATGAACAAGACGAGGATGCCCACTCTCATCACTTTTATTCAACTTAGTATTGGAAGTCCTAGCCACAGCAGTTGGGCAAGAAAAAGAAATAAAATCATCCAAATTGGAAAGGAAGAAGTAAAACTGTCACTATTTGTGGATGACATGATATTATATATAGAAAACTCTAAAGACTCCACCAAAAAACTGTTAGAACTAATCAATTAATTCAATCAACATACAGAAATATGTGGCATTTCTTTTTTTTTATTTTTACTTATTTATTTATTTATATTTATTTATTTTTTAAATGTTTTGTTTATTGCAGTAACATTGGTTTATAACATTGTATAAATTTCAGGTGTACATCATTATACTTCTAATTCTGCATAGATTACATAATGTTCACCACCCAAATACTAATTACAACCCATCACCACACACATGTGCTGAATTATCCCTTTCGCCCTCCTCCCTGCCAACTTCCCCTCTGGTAACCACCAATCCAATCTCTGTCTCTATGTGTTTGTTTATTGTTGTTGTTAGCTACTACTTAATGAAGGAAATCATATGGTATTTGACCTTCTCCCTCTGACTTGTTTCACTTTGCATAATACCCTCAATGTCCATCCATGTTGTCACAAATGCCTGGATTTCATCGTTTCTTATGGCTGAGTAGTATTCCATTGTGTATATATACCACAGCTTCTTTATCCATTCGTCCCTTGATGGGCACTTAGGTTGCTTCCAAGTCTTGGCTATTGTGAATAACGCTGCAATGAACACAGGGGTGCATGTATCTTTATGCATTGATTTCAAGTTCTTTGGATAAATACCCAACAGTGGAATAGTTGGATCATATGGGAGTTCTATCCTTGAATTTTTGAGGAATCTCCATACTGTTTTTCATAGTGGCTGCAGCAGTTTGCACTCCCACCAGCAGTGTATGAGAGTTCCCTTCTCTCCACATCCTCTCCAACACATGTTGTTTCCTGTCGTGTTAATTATAGCCATTCTGACGGGCGTGAGGTGATATCTCATTGTAGTTTTGATTTTCATTTCCCTGATAGTTAATGATTTTGAACATCTTTTCATGTGTCTGTTGGCCATCTGTATATCTTCTTTGGAGAAATGTCTGTTCAGGTCTTTGGCCCATTTTTTGATTGGGTTATTAGTTTTTTTGTTGTTGAGATGCATCAGTTCTCTGTATATTTTGGAGATTAAGCCCTTATCAGATGTATGGTTTGCAAACATCTTCTCCCAATTGTTAGGTTGTCTTTTCGTTTTGTTGATGGTTTCCTTTGCTGTGCAGAAGCTTTTTAGTTTGATGTAGTCCCATTTGTGTATTTTCTCTATTGTTTCTCTTGCCCGGTCAGACATGGTGCTTGAAAATATGTTGCTAAGACTGATGTCGAAGAGTGAACTGCCTATGTTTTCTTCTAGAAGTTTCATAGATTCAGGTCTTACATTCAAGTCTTTAATCCACTTGGAGTTAATTTTTGTGTATGGTGTAAGGTAAGGGTCTACTTTCATTTTTTTGCATGTGGCTATCCAGTTTTCCCAACACCATTTGTTGAAGAGACTTTCTTTTCTCCATTGTATGTTCTTGGCTCCTTTCTCAAAGATTAGCTGTCCGTAGATGTGTGGGTTTATTTCTGGGCTTTCCATTCTATTCCACTGATCTGTGTGTCTGTTTTTGTGCCAGTACCATGCTGTTTTGGTTACTATAGCTTTGTGGTATATTTTGAAATAAGGGAGTGTGATACCTCCAGCTTTGTTCTTTTTTCTCAGGATTCCTTTAGCTATTTGGGGTCTTTTCTTGTTCCATATAAATTTTAGGATTCTTTGTTCTATTTCTGTGAAAAATGTTGTTGGCACTTTGATAGGGATTGCATTGAATCTATAGATTGCTTTAGGAAGTATGGACATCTTAACTATGTTAATTCTTCCAATCCAAGAGCACGGAATATCTTTCCATTTCTTTGTGTCTTCTTCAATTTCTTTCAGCAATGTTTCGTAGTTTTTGTGTAGAGATCTTTCACCTCTTTTGTTAAGTTTATTCCTAGGTATTTTATTCTTTTTGTTGCAACTGTAAATGGGATTGTATACTTAATTTCTCTTTCTGCTACTTCGTTGTTAGTGTATAGAAATGCAACTGATTTTTGTATGTTGATTTTGTATCCTGCAACTTTACCATATTCGTTTATTACTTCTAAAAGTTTTCTGGTGGATTCTTTAGGGTTTTCTATATATAAAATCATGTCATTTGCAAATAGTGACAGTTTCACTTCTTCCTTTCCAATTTGGATCCCTTTTATTTCTTTCTCTTGCCTGATTGCTCTGGCTAGTACTTCCAGTACTATGTTAAATAGGAGTGGTGACAGTGGGCATCCTTGTCTGCTTCCTGTTCTTAGAGGGATAGCTTTCAGTTTTTCACCATTGAGGATGATTTTAGCTGTGGGTTTCTCATATGTGGCCTTTATTATGTTGAGACACTTTCCTTCTATACCCATTTTATTCAGAGTTTTTATCATAAATGGATGCTGTATCTTGTCAAATGCTTTCTCTGCATCTATTGAGATGATCATGTGATTTTTCTTCTTCATTTTATTAATGTGGTGTATCACGTTGATTGATTTGCGAATGTTAAACCATCCCTGCATCCCTGGAATAAATCCCACTTGATCCTGGTGTATAATCTTTTTAATGTATTGTTGTATGCGATTTGCTAGTATTTTGTTGAGGATTTTTGCATCGATGTTCATCAGTGATATTGGCCTGTAGTTTTCTTTTTTTGTGCTGTCCTTGTCTGGTTTTGGTCTCAGGGTAATGTCGGCTTCATAGAAAGAGTTAGGGAGCTTCCCCCCCTCCTCAATTAATTGGAAGAGTTTGAGAAGGATAGGTATTAAGTCTTCTTTGAATGTTTGGTAGAATTCACCAGGGAAGCCGTCTGGTCCTGGACTTTTATTTTGGGGGAGGTTTTTGATTACTGTTTCGATCTCCTTACTGGTGATTGGTCTATTCAAATTCTCTACTTCTTCTTGATCCAGTTTTGGAAGGTTGTATGATTCTAAGAATTTATCCATTTCTTCCAGATTGTCGAATTGGTTGGCATCTAGCTTTTCATAGCATTGTCTTATAATCTTTTGTATTTCTGAGGTGTCTGTTGTAATTTCTCCTCTTTCATTTCTGATTTTACTTATTTGTGCCTTCTCTCTTTTTTTTTTGGTGAGTCTAGCTAAAGGTTTGTCAATTTTGTTTATCTTTTCAAAGAACTATCTATTGGTATTATTAATGTTTTCTATTGTTATTTTCGTCTCTATTTCATTTATTTCTGTTCTGATTTTTATTATTTCCCTTCTTCTACTGATTTTGGGCTTGGTTTGTTCTTCTTTTTCCAGTTCCTTTAGGTGCATTGTTAGATTGTTTATTTGAGATTTTTTTTGTTTGTTGAGATACGCCTGTATTGCTATAAACTTCCCTCTTAGAACCGCTTTTGCTGTATCCCATAAATTCTGGCATGTCGTATTTTCATTTTCATTTGTCTCCAGGTATTTTTTGATTTCTTCTTTGATTTCTTCGTCGGCCCAGTTGTTGTTCAGTAGCATTTTGTGTAATCTCCACGTATTTGTGGCTTTTCTGATTTTCTTCCTATAGCTGATTTCTAGTTTCATAACATTGTGGTCAGAAAAGATGCTTGGTATTATTTCAATCTTCTTAAATTTATGGAGACTTGTTTTGTGGCCTAATATGTGATCAATCCTGGAGAATGTTCCATGTGCATTTGAAAAGAACGTGTATTCTTTGGTTTTTGGATGGAATGCTCTGTATACATCTACTAGGTCCATCTGTTCTAGTGTATCATTTAAGGGCAGTGTTTCCTTATTGATCTTCTGTTTGGATGATCTATCCATTGGTGTAAGTGGACTGTTCAAGTCCCCTACTATTATTGTGTTACTGTCTATTTCTGTTTTTATGTCTGTTAATAATTGCTTTATATATTTAGGTGCACCTACATTGGGTGCGTAGATATTTACAAGTGTTATATCCTCTTGTTGGATTGTGCCCTTGATCATTATGTAATGACCTTCTTGGTCTCTTTTTACAGTTTTTGTTTTAAAATCTATTTTGTCTGATATGAGTACTGCTATCCCAGCTTTCTTTTCATTGCCATTTGCGTGGAGTATCTTTTTCCATCCCTTCACTTTCAGTTTGTGAGTGTCTTTAGATCTGAAGTGTGTCTCTTGTATGCAGCATATATATGGGTCTTGTTTTTTCTCCAATCAGCCACCCTATGCCTTTTAATTGGAGGATTTAGTCCATTGACATTTAAAGTAGCTATTGACAAGTATGTACTTACTGCCATTTTTTAACTTTTGTTTTTCTCAGTGTTTTAGTAGTCCTTCTCTGTTCCTTTCTTCTTCTATACAGAACTGATCATCTCTTTAGTTTGACCTGTGTCTGAAAGCTCTACTCTTTACCTCCCCTCCTCCGTCCTTTTATGTTTTTGATATCATATCTAACCTCCTTTTTGTGCATTTGTATCCATTACCCTCTTATCATGGAAATAGATAATTTTTCCTATTTGTGGTCTTCTCTTTTCCCCTTAAATCAGTCCCTTTAACATTTCTTGTAGCACTGGTTTCTTGGTGACAAACTCCTTTAATTTTTGCTTGTCTGGGAAATTTTTATCTCTCCTTCCATTTTGAATGATTGATAATCTTGCTGGTTAGAGTATTCTTGGCTGTAAGTTTTTTCCTTTTAGCACTTTAAATATATCGTGCCATTCTCTTCTAGCCTGTAAGGTTTCTGCTGAGAAGTCAGCTGATAGCCTTATGGGGTTTCCTTTGTATGTAACTTGACTTTCTCTTGCGGTTTTTAGGATTCTCTCTTTATCTTTAATTCTGGACATTTTGCTTATGATCTGTGTTGGTGTGGGCCTCTTTGGGTTTATCTTGTTTGGGGCTCTGTGTGCTTCCTGTACCTGGATGTCTGTTTCCTTCCTTAGGTTAGGGAAGTTTTCATCTATTATTTCTTGAAATAGATTCTCTGCCCCTTTGTCTCGCTCTTCTCCTTGCGGGACACCTATAACACGGATGTTAGTGTGCTTGATGTTGTGACAGAGGTCCCTTAGACTGTCCCCACTCTTTTTAATTCTTTTCTCTTTTTCCTGTTCAGCTTGGGTAATTTCTTCTAGTCTTTTGTCCCACTCACAGATCCGTTCTTCTGTATCCTCTACTCTGCTTTTGAGTCCCTCTAGTGAATTTTTCATTTCCAGTATTGTATTCTTTATTTCTGATTGGTTCTTTTTCATATCTTCCATTTCTTTGTTGACATTCTCACTGAGTTCATCTATTCTTCTCCCCACATCAGTGAGCGTCCTTAACACTCTCAGTTTGAACTCTCTGTCGGGTAGGTTGCTCATGTCTGTTTCACTTAGTTCCTTTTCTGGGGTTTTGTCCTGTTCCCTTACTTGGAATGTATTCCTTTGCCTCCTCATTTTGCCTCTTTCCCTGTGCTTGTGACTACATATTAGGTAGGTCAGCTACGTCTCCTTCTCTTGGATAGGTGACCTCATGTAAGTGATGTCTTAGGAGGCCTGCAGTATGCTTCCCTCAGTTCTCAATGTTCCTGGGTTGACCCCTATGTAGGCTATGTGTGTCCTTCTGTTGTGGCCTGTTTGCTCTTCCTGTAAGCGCCCAGGTTGTCCTTGTTATGTTTCTAGCCAGCTGTTGTAATGCTCAGCTGCTTGTAGTTGTTGTGGGCCCTTCAGTCTCTTTATCAGGTGTGGGGAGCCCCAGCACAGTTGGCTGCAAGTTCTAATACCACATTTGTGTTGCAGTATTTCTTTTAAGTGAGTAGGCCCCCATTGTGTCAGGTTGTTAGGCTCAGGGCCTTACAATTGCTATAAGCCTCCAGTCTTTAGGTCTCTTGTCAGCTCTCTGAGGATTGCAGCTGGGTGGGGCTGGCCTCAGGTACGGGAGCACCCAATTGTTTCAGGCTTCGGAAAGTGGGGCAAACCCCCTATGTGGGTCTTTGAGAAGCACAAGTCTTCTGCAGCTGTCAAGCCCTGCCGCCCACAGGTCCACACACACAGTCAACACAGTCCTGCCCTGTGTGCGTGCCCCGACCTCACTGAGTGGACCCAGTCTGTCCACGGCGGGAGCCCCACACACTCCACCACTGCCCCACACTCTCCACCCGCTCCTTGTGCATGCCCTGCCCCACTGAAGTCTGCTCAGTGGCCAGGCTGCAGAGATTGCAGTCACCAATCTATGCAGGCCCACAAGTTGCCCGAGGGCTTGTTGTTGGGTGGGGCCAGTTTCTAGGGTTGGCTGCCTGCCCTGACTGAGCTGGATTAAATCAGTGCTCTAGCCGGTGTGGTAGACCCTGAGCTAGCAGGCCCCAGGGAGAACTCCAATGGCGTCTGTGTCAGCACGCTCACACTGGGCCACAACAATGGCTGCCGCCAATGTCCCAGTCTGTGGAGATGTCTCACCTCTCACTGAAATGCACTCAGGACCTATTAGGTGAGTCTCTTTTCACCAAAGCACTGTGCACCTTTCTTTCTGGTGATTTTAGGTTGCTTTCTGAAATGGGTGAGTTTGTGTGTGGGCCCTTTAAGAACTGGTTTTAATTTCTTTGTGAACCAGCTTTTCTGGGTGTACTCCCCCATGTTTTAGTAGCAGGCAAAGTCAGATATTATACCACTCGTCTCGATTGTGCTGTGTCCACAAAATGCCCACAGCGGGGGCACTCCCCAGCTCAGGGCCCCGCTCCTCCAGGGTGGGCTGCGTACCTGTGGGTGGCTCCCAGGCAACCGTGAGGCTCTGTGGCTTGTGAAGTTTGCGTTTTTCCTCTCCAGAAGGGAGTTTCTGCCTCTTCTACCTCAGTTAGGATTGTCCGTTGTTGCAGGAGTTCCTCTTATCCAGTTTTCAGTTCTGTCTCAGGGGTAATTTTTCCACGAGTAGTTGTAAATTGGCTGTGTCCGCGGGAGGAGGTGAGTTCAGAGTCTGCCTACGCCACCATCTTGACTTCCTCTCCCTGGCATTTCTATACACTAATAACAAACTATCAGAAAGAGAAACGAAGAAAACAATCCCATTTATAATTGCATCAAAAAGAATAAAATCCCTAGGAATAAATTTAACCACAGAGGTGGAAGACCTGTACACTGACTACTGTAAGACACTGATGAAAGAAATTGAAGAAGGCACAAATCAATGGAAAGATATTCTGTGCTCATGTGTTGGAAGAATTAATATTATTTAAATGTCCATACTACCCAAAGCAATCTACAGATTCAATGCAATCACTATCAAAATTCCTTTGGCATTTTTCATAGAAGTAAAACAAATAATTCTAAAATTTGTATAGAACCACAAAAGATCCCAAATAGCCAAAACAATCTTGAGACTAAAGGACAAACCTGGAGGTACCACGCTCCCTGATTTCAAACTACACTACAAAGCTATAGTAATCAAAACAGTATGGTATTCACATAAAAACAGTCACAGATCAACAGAACAGAATTGAGAGCCCAGAAATAAATCCCTACATATACAGACAATTAATTTATGACAAAGCAGCCAACAATGTACAATGCAGAAATGACAGTCTCTTCAATAAATGGTGTTGGAAAAACTGGATAACACCTTGCAAAAAATTGAAACTAGACCACTATCTTACACCAGACAAACAAATTAACTCAAAATCAATTAAAGACTTGAATGTAAGACCCCAAACCATAAAATCCCTAGAAGAAAATATAGGCAGTAAGCTCCTTGATATCAGTCTTAGCAATGTTTTTGTGGATATGATTCCAAAGGCAAGGGAAATAAAAGCAAAAATAAATAAGTGGCTTACTTGAAACTAAAAAGCTTTTACACAGAGAAGGAAACCAACATCAAAACAAAAAGACAACCTACCAACTGGGAGAAGGTATTTGCAATTCATATATCTGAGAAAGGGTTAATATTCAAAATATATAAAGACCTCATACTACTCAACAACAACAAAAAGAAATGAACCAATTAAAAAATGGGCAGAGGATCTGATAGACATTTTTCCAAAGAAGAAGTACAGATGGCCAACAGGCACATGAAAAGATGTTCAACATCACTAATTATTAGGGAAATGCAAATCAAAACCACAATGGGATATCACCTCACACCCATTAGAATGGCTATTATTAAAAAGACAAGAAATAACAAGTATTGGAGAGGGTGTAGAGAATAGAGAACTCTCATACTCTTCTGTTGGGAATGCAAACGGGTGCAGCCACTATGGAAAACAGTATGGAGATTCCTCAAAAAATTAAGAATAGAACTACCATATGATCCAGCTATTCTACTTCTGGGTGTTTATCCAAGGAATACAAAAACAGCAATTCAAAAAGATATATGCACCTCTATGTTCATTGATGAATATATATGATGGAATACTACTCAGTCATAAAAGAGAATGAAATCTTGCCCCTTGTGACAGCATGGATGGACCTTAAGAGCATTATGCTAAGTGAAATCAGTCAGACAGAGAAAGATAAATGCTGTATGATTTCACTTATATGTAGAATCTAAAAAACAAAACAAAACAAACAAAAGAAAAACAAACCCATAGATACAGAGAACAGATTGTGGTAACTAGAGGGGAAGGGGGTTGAGGGGTAGGCGAAATGGGTGAAAGGGGCCAATTGTATGGTGATGGATGGTAACTAGAATTTTGGTGGTGATCACTTTGTAGTGTATACAGATACTGATTATAATTTTGTACACCTGAAACTTATATAATATTATATACCAATTTTACCTCAATAAAAAAAAATTAAAAATGGAAGTACCATATGATCTAGCAATTCCTCTTCTGGCTATTTATCCAAAGAAAACAAAAACGCTAATTCAAAAAGATATGTGTGCCCCCATGTTCATTGCTTCATTATTTACAATATCCAAGATATGGAAACAACCTAAGTTCCCATCAATGGATGAATGGATAAAGAAACTTGGTACATATATCCCATGGAATATTATTCAGCCACAAAAAAGAATGAAATCTTGCCATTTTTGACAACATTGATGGACCTCAAGGGCATTATGCTAAATGAAATGTCAGAACAAAAACAAACCAAGCTCACAGATACAGAGAAGAGATTGGTGGCTGCAAGAGGTGTGGCGTAGGGGGTGGGAGAAATGGGTGAACTGTTTTTTTTTTAGTTTAAATAAATTGAATTAAAAAAATACTCATGGTGCTTTGGCCATCATTCATGGACAGGCACATGGTGGTGAAAATTTTGAGTCGTCTAAGGCATGTATTCCCAGCTGGGATTGAACAGGGCAATACGCTGCCTTCTTGTTTCAGCTCTCATAATTTAGACAGAGTCCTTTTTTTTTTTTTATAATTTTATTTATTTATTTATTTTTCCCCCAAAGCCCCAGTAGATAGTTGTATGTCATAGTTGCACATTCTTCTAGTTGCTGTATGTGGGACGTGGCCTCAGCATGGCTGGAGAAGCAGCACGTCTGTGCGCGCCCGGGATCCGAACCCGGGCCGCCTGCATCGGAGCGCACGCACTTAACCGCTAAGCCACGGGGCCGGCCCAAGACAGAGTCCTTTTTGTAATCTATTTAATGCCACATTTTTGCATTTTTTTGTGCTTTTTCTTGGTGATTTTGCTGTTTCAAATAGCTCTTGTGCATAGTGCTGAAGTGCTGTCTAGTGTTCCTAAGCACAAGACTGTGATGTGTCTTACAGAGAAAATACTTTTTTTAGATAAGCTTCATTCAGGCGTGAGTTGTGCTGTTGGCTGTGAGTTCAACGTTAATAAATCAGTAATATATATTAAAGTGTCTTAAACAGAGACACACACAAAACAAGGTTATGTATTGATCAGTTGATGAAAATATTGTGATCAGAGGCTCACAGGAACTTAACCCTGTATTTCCCCAGGAGCAGTGATTCAGGACTCACTAGTTCAATGTTGGTGGTGACTTTATAGAGTGTAACTACTGTGAATAAGAGAATCAACTGTACTTTGGTCTTTTCATTTGTAGCATTGATCACAGGTTATAAGTATATGTTTATTTGTGTAATTTTCAAATGTCTGTCTCCTCCACTAGAATGTAAGCTTTAGGAGGACAGGGACTAGGATTGTTTAATTTTTTTTTTTTGTGAGGAAGATTAGCCCTGAGCTAACATCCGTGCTAATCCTCCTCTTTTTGCTGAGGAAGACCGGCTCTGAGCTAACATCTATTGCCAATCCTCCTCCTTTTTTTTCCCCAAAGCCCCAGTAGATAGTTGTATGTCATAGTTGCACATCCTTCTAGTCGCTGTATGTGGGACACGGCCTCAGCATGGCCGGAGCAGCAGTGCGGCGGTGTGCGCCAGGGATCCAAACCAGGGCCGCCAGTAGCGGAGCGCGCGCACTTAACCGCTAAGCCACGGGCCGGCCCTGTTTAATTTGATTAGATCCTCAGTACCTGATACAGTGCCTAGTACATAGCTGGTGCTTGGTAAAAATTATTGAATGAATAATTGAATCAATGACTGAATAAACAAAGTGCCTGTAGCTATGAGGCACAAAGGAATACCTGGGCAGGGAGCCAGGCAGGTCATTACAGAGGGAGGTTGAAGGCTGTGGTAGGAGAGACCATTGGTCTAGTCACCTTTCCACTGTAGTAGCTCTGGTCCTGTAGTGTTGACTGTATTCAATGTATAATGGAAGGATTTTCCATCAAGAGTAAGATGTGTTTCAGGTGCCAAAGCAAAATACCACCTTCCTTTAAGTAGTTTAATATCCTTTCATTGCGCTTCCAGTGAAAACAGTCAAAAGCAGTTCCCGCAACCTGGTGGTTATAAATACCAGACAAATTTAGAAGGGGCATGGGGTTTTTTTCTTGCTTTCCACTGGAGGCCCCAAGTTGGCTCTCATATGTGGCCACAACTCCTTTTGGGGTTTATATCTGTTGACATAACCCAGGCAGAAGGTCTGGAACTCATCTCTACATCATGTTTATTGAAATTAAATCACTCCGGCCTTTCTAGGTATTCTGACATAACAAGGCTAGACAGATACATATTCATTTAGCAACCCCAGATAGTTGATGATGGAAAATAATCCACCCATCAGAATGCCATCTTGAGGAGCCAGCCAGTTGGGCCATTGTGGAAAGGAAGTCAAAATAAATCCAGGGCCAAGTCAGGGAAGGCTTTATCCAACTTAGTAAGGGAGTGTTTAAAAGCTGACCTTATGTGTAGGCAGAAATAGTAAGTAACCTATTTTGTGGTCACCTATGTAGAATGATTTGTGGGTCATCAGGAAGTGTCCTCCCACACCTATTCCTTAATGAGATTTTTTTTTGCACCCAAACTATGCTCCTGGTTGTTCTGTTCCCCTGGACAGACCTCCCTTTTTTCTTTCAGCCTCACTAAATCTTACCTATCATTCAAAGCTCTGCTCCTCCAAGAAGCTTCCCTGGACATTAGGTCTCAGTGCCCTGTCTGACTGTCTGGGCACCCTAGGACTTCTTTGCATCTACTGCCTGCCTTTATCAGTGATAAACAGTGATACAACTAACATCGTATGGCTCTGATGAAATGTTTTCTTGAAGGACGTTATATGCTATTGGAGGACAGGGACCATGTCCAGCATTTCCTTTGTATTCCCAACATTTCCTAGCACAGTCTTCTGCACACTTTGGATCTTAGTAAAGATTTGTTTAATAGATGGAGTCAGGCAATCAACCTTTGTGAAGACTTCTCTGCCACCTTACCTAGAAAGGACGTCTCTTTCCCCAGAGCACTATATTACCTTGAAAGTGGACTATATTCCAGAGATAACTCTGGGTAAAGAAAGTTTGGGTGGTAGGTGCTCATACAAATATGATCATGACCTGGGACTTACCATCTCCACCAACCAAGCGAGAGTTGTTTTTGGCACTCAGCATCAGCCCAAACACATTTGAAATGCAGGTAGATATTGTCTTTAATGTCCTGCATTTTCTTTTTGATTCCTTGCCCCCCCTGAGATTTATGATCTTGCCCCATGCCCCCTTCTTGCCCATGATCCCCTATTCCCCACCCCTATCCATACCGTTTAGCTGTGTCTACACAGTCTAAATACATGCAGGCTGCTATTTCCCTCCTCAGGCTTGGTCTAGTCCAGATTTAGTTTCTTTCATCTGTCTTCATCAATCATACTGGCTGATTCTCCAGGATCATATTTCAAGATCTTCTTTAGGCCCCCAATCTCTCCAGCTCAGGGTATTTTCACTAATAAGTAGGACCCTGGATAGAGGGCCAGATCTCCCTGTGCCCCAGTTGGACCTTGGGACAGTCCAGGCATTTCCAGAATGACCTCTGCAACTCACCACACATTAAGGCCAACCCCTGGCTCACTGGTTAGCAAGGCCAGGTATCTCTCAGCCCTGATGTTCTTCAGCTTCAGCCTACCTCAGAAACATTTGTCTTTTAGATTAATTTTTTCCCAGTTATGTGATTTATTATGTGAGTATCCAAGTGGAGTCTCTTTTGGCTATTTCCTGTGCATATTCTGAAGCTTGTTCTCTCTACATGCTGCCCATGTCTCTGTTTCTGTTTTTCTGCTTTTCTCTCTGTGCCCCTCTCCGCTGAGTCTTCTCTCCTTTTTTGAGGGTAAGTTACTCTCACTCAGAGTAGTGTGGACAGTGCTTCTAGAACTGTGGTTCTAAAGTCCCTTTTCAAATATTCCAGGTGAGGGGAGAATTGCCACATTGCTTTTAGGGAAATTAAGCAAAAGACCTCCATGACTTATCTGAGACCTCTTTGGGCAGGTGCTGGACATTGTGGTGCCTGGGCCCTGGCATTTCTCGCTTGCCTTATATTTTACCTCACTCCCTATTTTTAGCTAAAAGAAGCATATTCCCTCATCTTCAGCCAATTTCCTACACTTTAGGTCAAACTTTCTCAACCTTGGCATTCTTGACATTTTGGGCCAGATAATTCTTTGGGGTGTGTGTGTGGGGGGCGGGCTGCCCTGTGCATTGCAAGATGTCTAGTAGCAACACTGGCCTCTACCCACTAGATGCCAATAGCACCTCCTTACTCAGTTGCAGACTCTCACTCGGTTGTGACAACTTAAAATGTCTCCAGACATTGCCAAATGTCCCCTGGGGGGCAAAATCCTTCCAGGTTGAGAACCACTTCTCTAGGTTCCCTCTGCCTTGGTCCCTAGTCCTTGCCTGATACTTCCCTTCTACTCCAGCCCTCTCCCCAGATCCACTGGTAAGTCTCCATCACTTGGCTAATAAACTCATCATGGAAGTAGCAAAGGGAACTCTTAGGCTTAGGAGACTTGGTTTTCATTGCTGGGTCCACCAGTTACTAGCTATGTGGCCCTGAACAAGTTACTTAATTCTCAGTTTCCTCATCTATAAAATGGAGACAATAATACTCCCACACCACAGAGTTTTTGTGAGGATTGAATCTTTTTTCTTCCTAAAATCATTATTGCCCACCATTACTTTTACCATTTATGGCTTCAAGAAGTAAGATGATAGTGAATGGAGCCAAGGATAGAGCTAGAAGCCTTTAACAGTGCTGTAACCCATAGGGGCATAGAAGAAGAAAGCCACATATCTGGAAGCAAGAAAAATAGAATCCTTTCTTTCCAAACCTAGTTGAGCATTGGAATCATCTGGAGACATTTTTTTGATAGGACAGAGTCCTGAGCTGTATCCTAGGTGTCCTGAATGCTGATATCTGGGTGTGGGACTTAGGATCTGTACCAAACAAGCTCCCCAGTGGATTCTGATGATAAGCCATGTTTGGGTACCACAGAATTAGATGATCTCTAAAGTCCTTTCTAGTTCTGATTGTCGGTGATTGTATATGTCTATTTATCCTGTAAAGTATTATACAAACTGGAATTGTACCTTCTGAGCATGATCTTAGGGAATTTTCTTGGATTTCTTTTTGAGACTAGAGTTGAAGAATGTCACCTTGTTCCAAGAGAATAAAGCAGCTTCTGGAGGCATAGTTGATCTTACAAGCAGGGAAGAAGGAGGCAGCTCCATTAAGCTTCAATCAACAGTTGTTTTCACTTCACTAATTAAAGAGCACAAACCTACAAACTGGCTGGTGAATAAACCTCAGTCAATGGTCCACAGACCATAGGGCCGACTAGGCTAGGAGAGAAGGTAGTATTTCCAGTGGCCAGAGCCTTGAAAACCTCTCATTGGCTAGAGAAGTGACTGCAAGGTTGGTGAATAAGGGTTTGTAACCCTGAAGAGTAATCTTTGGGACAGAAAAGGAAAGGGCTTTTCTGTTCCAGAAGGCTAGGGAGCCTTTGGAAGTGAAAAAGGACATAGCCCAGAACCTGGGGTTCTATGTCTCAGTGGCTTGCTTTAGCATTGACTCACCCCAGACAGTGCTGAGGTATAAGATGAAGGAACTGGGATGGAATGTCCCATTAGCTATATCAGACAGGCCAACCTGTGGGACTACTTGAGTTACTTTGGGATCAGATTTCAATGTTACGTAAAATTAGCTGTGTCTGTGTTGGTGTTTGTTTTGCTTGCTCTTGGTTTATGGTAAAAGCTCTATGTGAAAAATTCCAGAGAGTGACGTCAGCATCATGGCGGAGTGAGCTTTCCCATGAACTCTTCCCCCGACAAGATACAACAAAAGGAACAGTCACAGACCAACAACGGAATCCCAGACAGTGAAAAGCTAGAGCGGAGGGATCCACACTGCCGCACATCTGAGAGCAGAACATGCTGGGCCCCCGGAGGAAGTGGGGAGAGGTAAGGAGAACTCCTCTCCCTCCCCATCAGATCAGCAATCCCGGTCCGCGCGGCTCCCAGAGAGGGGGGAGGGGCGGCCCTCGGCGGGGAAACTGTGGCTTTTCGGGCTCTCTTAGCCAGTGGGAAACTCTGGCACAGAGGACTCAGAGGAGCCACAGGACTACCATCAACATCTGAGCACCCCAGAGAGCGGATAAAGAGGGGCAAACGAGAAGCCTCCCACGTCAGGGACCCAGAGGGCAAAAGAGAGAGCTCCCCTCTCCCCGCAAACCAGACTCTGCAGCTCAACCGACCAGACCAGACCTAGCGATCTGCGGCAGACCAGACCAAGTGATCTGCGACAGACCAGACCAAGCAATCCATGGCAGACCTGATCAAATGACTGGACCCGTGGATCGCAGTGGGGATAAAAAAACAAAACTGCGGATCGCAGCAGAAAAACCGGGGCAGGGTGCAGGGGGCTTAGACTACACAGCCATTTACCACCAGACAGTGGCGGCAGGTGGCAATTGCAACCAGAGATTTCCAGGATGAGGAAAAACAAAACCAACACAGGAACCACAATGCAAAAATATATGAAATCACCAGACCAGAAACAAAATGACAAGCATGCAGAAATCAACCCCGAAGACACAGAAATCCATAAACTAAATGACAGAGATTTCAAAATAGCTATCATAAAAACGCTCAACGAAACACGAGACAACACAGACAAAAAATTCAATGAGATTAGGAGTTTCTTCACAAAAGAGATTGAAATCATAAAGAAAAACCAATCAGTGCTGATGGAGATGAAGAACACAATGGAGGAGATAAAGGAGAATCTGGAATCTCTAAAGAACAGAGCTGACAATATGGAGGAAAGAATTAGCACCTTAGAGGATAGGAATACAGATATACTCCAGATGGAAGAGGAGAGAGAACTAAGACTAAAAAGAAATGAAGAAAGACTCCGAGAAATATCTGACTCTATTAGAAAATGTAACATAAGAATTATAGGTATTCCTGAGGGAGAGGAGAGGGAAAGAGGAACAGAGAGCCTATTCAAGGAAATAATAGCTGAGAATTTCCCAAATCTGGGGAAGGAGCAGGAAATACCAGTAAGCGAAGCCAACAGGACACCTATATATATTAACAGACAAAGGCCTTCACCACGACACCTAGTGGTAAGGCTAGCCAGGGTCAATGACAAAGAAACCATATTAAGGGCAGCTAGATAAAAACAAAAAATAACGTACAAAGGAACTCCCATCAGGCTCTCAGCGGATTTCTCAACAGAAACTCTACAGGCTAGAAGAGTCTGGAATGATATATTCAAAATACTGAAAGACAAAAACTTTCAGCCAAGAATACTCTATCCAGCAAAAATATCCTTCAAATATGATGGAGAAATAGTAACTCTCCCAGATAAACAAAAGCTAAGGGAGTTCATGGCCACGAGACCCCCACTACAAGAAATACTCAAGAAGGCCCTCAGGCCTGAAAAAAAGAAGAGAAAGGGAACACAAAGCTTGGAGCAAGGAGAAAAGTAGGTAGACAAACTCAGAAAAATAGTAGATCTTTACCGGAATAGGTTAGCAACCACTTAAATACTAAATTCAAAGATCAAAGGAAGAAATTCACCAAAAATAAATTTAACCTCATCACTGTAAACACACAGCCACAACACAAGAGAGAATAAGGTATAACAAGAAAAACTTAGAAGGGGAAGAGGAAAGTGACTGAATTGACTTAGTATAAGGAAATAGGAGGCCATCAGATAATGGACTATCTCATACACAAGATTTTTTGCCCAAACCTCAAGGTAACCACTAAACAAATAATCAAAACAAAACCACATATGATAAACAAGGAGAAAACTAGAAGAGTCATAAGGCAGAAAAACCAAACTGAATTGGCAGTCCAAAACAAATGGGACAAGAAACAAAGGCAATGCAAAAGAACCAGAAAATAAGTGACAAAACAGCAACATTAAGCCCTCATATATCAATAATTACCCTAAATGTAAATGGATTGAACTCTCCAATCAAAAGATACAGAGTGGCAGGATGGATTAAAAAGCAAGACCCAACAATATGCTGCCTTCAGGAAACACATCTTAGCACTAAAGACAAGCACAGGCTCAGAGTGAAAGGATGGAAGACAATACTCCAAGCTAATGGCAAACAAAATGAAGCAGGTGTTGCCATACTCATATCAGACAAAGTAGACTTCAAGATAAAACAGGTTAAGAAAGACAAAGAAGGGAAATATATAATGATAAAAGGGACACTCCATCCAGAAGACATATCACTTATAAATATATATGCACCCAACATAGGAGCACCAATGTACATAAAGCAACTATTAACAAACCTAAAAGGAGAAATCAACAACAACACAATAATAGTAGGGGATCTTAACACCCCACTTACAGCAATGGATAGATCATCCAGACAAAAAGTCAATAAAGAAATAGTAGACTTAAATGAAAAACTGGACGAGATGGACCTAGTAGACATATACAGAGCACTCCATCCAAAAACAGCTGACTACACATTCTTCTCAAGCGCGCATGGAACATTCTCTAGGATAGACCATATATATGTTGGGAAACAAAGCAAGCCTCAATAAATTTAAGAAGATTGAAATCATAACAAGCATCTTTTCAGACCATAATGCTATGAAACTGGAAATGAAGCATGAAAAAAAAACTGGGAAAGTGACAAAAATGTGGAGATTAAACAACATGCTACTGAACAACCAATGGATCATTGATGAAATTAAAGGAGAAATCAAAAACTATCTGGAAACAAATGAAAATGATAATATGCCATATCAAACCATATGGGATGCAGCAAAAGCGGTCCTGAGAGGGAAACTCATAGCGATACAAGCCCACCTTAACAAACAAGAAAAAGCCCTAATAGGCAACCTTAAATTACACCTAACAGAACTAGAAAAAGAAGAACAAACAAAGCCCAAAGCCAGCAGAAGGAGAGAAATAATAAAAATCAGAGCAGAAATAAATGAAATTGAGAGCAAAAGCAGTAGAAAGGATTAATGAAACAAAGAGTTGGTTCTTCGAGAAGATAAACAAAATTGACAAACCCTTAGCCAGGCTTACTAAGAAAAAAAGAGAAAAGGCTCAAGTAAATAAAATTAGAAATGAAAGAGGAGAAATTACAACGGATACCATGGAAATACAGAGGATTATAAGAGAATACTATGAGAAATTATATGCCAACAAATTGGACAATCTAGAAGAAATGGATAAATTCTTAGACTTATACAACCTCCCAAAATTGAACCAAGAAGAAATGGAGAATCTGAATAGACCAATAACAAGTAAAGAGATTGAAATAGTAATCAAAAACCTCCCCCAAAATAAAAGTCCAGGACCAGATGGCTTCTCCAGTGAATTTTACCAAATATTCAAAGAAGATTTAATACCCATCCTTCTCAAACTATTCCAAAAAATAGAGGAAGATGGAACACTTCCTAAATCATTCTATGAGGCCAACATCACCCTGATACCAAAACCAGACAAAGACAGTACAAAGAAAGAAAATTACAGGCCAATATCACTGATGAACATTGATGCAAAAATCCTCAACAAAATATTGGCAAACCGAATACAACAATACATTAAAAAGATCATACACCATGACCAAGTGGGATTTATACCAGGGACGGAGGGATGGTTCAACATCCGCAAATCAATCAACGTGATACATCACATCAACAAAACAAAGAATAAAAATCACATGATCATCTCAATAGACGCAGAGAAGGCATTTGACAAGATACAACAACCATTTATGAAAAAAACTCTCAATAAAATGGGAATAGAAGGAAAGTACCTCAACATAATAAAGGCCATATATGACAAACCCACAGCCAACATCATACTCAACGGGGAAAGACTGAAAGCCATTCCTCTGAGAACAGGCACGAGGCAGGGCTGCCCACTCTCACCACTCCTGTTCAATATAGTACTGGAGGTTTTGGCCAGAGCAATTAGGCAAGAAAAAGGAATAAAAGGAATCCAAATAGGCAACAAAGAAGTGAAACTCTCACTATTTGCAGATGACATGATTGTATATCTAGAAAGCCCTAAAGAATCTGTTGGAAAATTATTAGAAACAATCAACAACTACAGCAAAGTTGCAGGGTACAAAATCAATCTACAAAAATCAGTTGCATTTCTATATGTTAATAATGAACTAACAGAAAGAGAGCTCAAAAAGAAAATGCCATTTACAATTGCATCAAAAAGAATAAAATACCTAGGAATAAATCTTACCAAGGAGGTGAAGGACCTATACAATGAGAACTACAAGACACTATTGAAAGAAATCCATGATGACATAAAGAAATGGAAAGATATCCCATGCACGTGGATTGGAAGAATAAACATAGTCAAAATGTCTATATTACCTAAAGCAATCTACAGATTCAATGCAATCCCAATCAGAATCCCAATGACATTCTTCACAGAAATAGAAAAAAGAATACTAAAATTTATATGGGGCAACAAAAGACCCCGAATAGCTAAAGAAATCCTAAAAAAAAAGAACAAAGTTGGAGGCATCACAATCCCTGACTTCAAAACATACTACAAAGCAATAGTAATCAAAACAGCATGGTACTGGTACAAAAACAGACACACAGATCAATGGAACAGAATTGAAAGCCCAGAAATAAATCCACACATATACGGACAGCTAATTTTTGACAAAGGTGCTAAGAACATGCAATGGAGAAAGGAAAGTCTCTTCAATAAATGGTGTTGGGAAAACTGGACAGCCACATGCAAAAGAATGAAAGTGGACCATGTGCTATCGCCATTCACAAAAATTAACTCAAAATGGATCAAAGACCTGAAGGTGAGACCTGAAACTATAAAACTCATAGAAGAAAATATAGGCAACACACTATTTGACATTGGTTTTAAAGGAATCTTTTCGTATGACATGCCTACCCAGACTAGGGAAACTAAAGAAAAAATAAACAAGTGGGACTTTATCAGGTTAAAGAGCTTTTATAAGACAAATGAAACCAGAATCAAGATGAACAGACAACCAACCAGCTGGGAGAGAATATTTGCAAAACATACATCTGACAAGGGGTTGATCTCCATAATATATAAAGAACTCACACAACTGAACAACAAAAAGACAAACAACCCGATCAAAAAATGGGCAGAGGAAATGAAGAGACACTTCTCCAAGGAAGATATACAGATGGCTAATAGGCACATGGAAAGATGCTCAACATCACTAATCATCAGGGAAATGCAAATCAAAACAACACTAAGATACCACCTCACGCCCGTTAGAATGGCTATAATCACCAAGACAAAAAACAACAAATGTTGGAGAGGATGTGGAGAAACAGGAACCCTCATACACAGCTGGTGGGAATGCAAATTGGTGCAGCCTCTATGGAAAACAGTATGGAGATTCCTCAAAGAATTAAAAATAGAGATGCCCTATGATCCAGCCATCCCACTACTGGGAATCTATCCAACGCACCTGAAATCAACAATCCAAAGAGGCTTATGCACCCCTATGTTCATTGCAGCATTATTCACCATAGCCAAGAAGTGGAAGCAACCTAAATGTCCCTCGACTGACGATTGGATTAAGAAAACGTGGTATATATGTACAATGGAATACTACTCAGCCATAAAAAAAGACAAAATCGTCCCATTTGCAACAACATGGATGGGCCTGGAGCGTATTATGTTAAGTGAAATAAGCCAGAACGAGAAAGACAAACACTGTATGATCTCACTCATATGTGGAATATAAACCAACACATGGACAGAGAAAACTGGACTGTGGTTACCAGGGGCAGTGGGGGTGGGGGGTGGGCACAAGGGGTGAAGGGAGTCATATATATGGTGATGGACAAACAGAAATGTACAACCCAAAATTTCACAATGTTAGAAACCATTAAAACATCAAAAAAAAAAAATTCCAACCTTGTCTTCACTGAAATAAGAGAAAAGAAGGATTTTTCACACTGTATTAGTTTTCTATTGTTGTGTAACAAATTATCACAAATTCAGTGACTTATAACAACACAAACTTATTGTCTTACAGTTTCTATGGGTCAAGGTCCGGGTGCAGATTAGATGGGTCCTCTGCTCAGGGTCTTACCAGGCTGGAATCAAGGTGTCCGTAGGGCTGCAATTTCATCTAAGGCTTGGGGTCCTCTTCTAGGCTCACTGATTTTTGGCATAATTAATTTCCTTGTGGTTATAGAACTGAGGTCTCCATTTTCTTTCTGGCTGTTGGCTGGGGACCACTCTCAGCTCCTTGGCCTCAGGTCCTTGCCATGTGGCCCTCTCCACAGTCAGTTCACAACATGGTTATTTGCCTCTCCAAGGCCAATAGGAGAACCTCTGTTGATTTGAGTGTCTCTGACTTATTTTATGTGCTCACCTGATTAGGTCAGGTCCACCTAGGATAATCTTCCTAAAATAAATTAAACTGATTAGGGACTTTAATTGCATCTGCAAAATCCCTTCACAGCAGGACCTAAATTAATGTTTGATTGAATAAATGGGAGAAAATCTGTACATCAGATGCTGGGGATCTTGGGGTACCATCTTAGCATTCTGCCTACCACATACAACTTGGTCAAGAAGTGTGGTGATGGGGCCCAGAGAGAAAATTGTCCAGGGCAGTGGGTGGATTGTGTTCCTTTGTGTTAAGGCTTTCCCCACTCAGTTATATATAATAACAGGGAGTGTGATTGGGATGTTAGGCAAGTCTCTTCAGCAACATGGCCCCTCTTCGAGAGGGGAGGGATGCCTTTGGCCATGATCTGTGCCACCTCCTCCTTGCTACCCTAAGTTGCTTATTTGGCTTACAGGGCAAATATTCCAGTCAGTTTTTTTCTCCTACCTGTGATTTTCAAGTTAGATTGGATTGTGATTTGAAACAGAATCAAGGGCAGTGTGGTGTAGAAGAAAGGCACTTCCTCTGACAAAGACCTTTCCAGCCCTTTGCAAGTGTTCTCTTTCCAAGTGCCCCTAACTAGGGTGCAGCAAAGACAAGTGAGAAAAGAGTCACACAGCCAAAAAGGAAGCTCTATGGTTTCAGGCCAGGGTGACTGAATGCCTAGTGGTGTGAAGGTTGGAGGAAGTTGTATCTTTTGGGAGAAAGGATAAACTATCAGTGTGGGGACCTCAGAGGACCTAGGAGAAATTTGTGTGTAAGACAGGAAGGAAGAGATGCAATGTTGGCCTGCTTCTCTTAGAAGCAATTGAGCAGAAGGGATCTGCTAGAGTAATAACAGTAATAACCAAATTTTTGGTCTGTTTTCTATATGTAGGCACTATTCTAAGTATTTACATGTATTAACCCTCCCCCAAGTCTTTTGAGGTAGGTACTATTATTATTCCTGTTTTATGGATGAGGAAACTGAGGCAAAGAGAAGTTAAATGCAAATTATCCTAAACTCTAGTTAATAACATGCATGATAAAGTGTTTAGGGGAAAGTGTACTAATGTCTGCAACATAATATGAGATACAACAACAACAAAAGGATGGTCTGATGGATAGATAGAGGGATGGATAATAAGTATATATATGATAAAACAAGTATAGTAAAATGATAATGGTAGAATCTAGTGGTGGGTATATGGGTGTTCACTGTAAAATTATTTCAACTTTTGTATATGTTTAGAAATTTGAAAAAAGTGAATTGTCCAAGATCACACAGCCAGTAAGGGCAGAGCCAGGATTCTAATCCAAGTAGTCTGGCTCCAAAGTATGTGTTTTTAACAGCTGTGGTAAACTACTTCTAAGAAGCTGGTTTTCCAAGGATTTAGAATGTATTGAATGCTTGAAATTAGGTTGCTCTTTCAAGTCATTGGCTCTTTATAGCTTTGCTGTGGAAGCTATGGAACAGTGTAACAGTCTCTGTCACGAGAAGCTCAGGGTCTTATTGAGGAGACAAGATACATCTAAATCAATCTGAGAGGGGATAAAATAAGGGAGCAGAGCTCTGGAGGGGGACTAGTGGGAACTGAACTCAAGGCATGGATTGGGGCACTGGTGTTCTTCTCAAAGACAGGAGGAAGGAGGAGAGTGAGAGCAAAGATGTAGAGTTTGAGATACTTGAGGTAGAGTGGAGGGATTTTGGGCCTGATAAGACTATCTTGTAGGTATAACAGGAAGTGAGATCATCTGCCAAGAACCAGTGGGTGGAGGCCAGTGTGTTAAGGAAAGTGGACAAAAATTGAAACCATTGCTTTGGGGAGTGAACATGAGATGCCTAGAAAATATGTTGGGCAGTAGGCAGATCCAGTTGGGGTCAGAGGGCACATATTTGCAGTGGTTCTATATTTCTTCAGTCGAGTTCATTGTAGCCTACTAGAAACAGGATAGGGCAAGGCAGGAAGTGGGATAGGCTCAGAAGAAGACAGGAAGGAGACCAAGGAGTGTAAGGTGACTTTGATAGGAGAATAACAGGGAGGACAGAAAGTTCAGCTCTCCCTCTCCTTGAAAGTCCTCTGCCTGACCTTGCTGTAAGACTCTGGCTGCTCCCTCCATCCTGTCAGTGGCCTGCAAACCTTTCAAACCTGAATACTAGCTCTGGCAACCCTACCTCTCAGGCCTTAGTTCTCTGCTGTCTTGATTTTGCCCTCAAGACTTAATTAAAACCACTTTTTCAAAGGTCCTCAAATCAAATAGCCTTCATTCTGTGCTCATTTCCTTGACCCCTTTTCTCTGTGCTCACCCTCTTGATTTTCAACTCTCCTCCCTTGATTTTCATGATATTCTCTTGGTTCTCCTACTTTCTGACTGCTCTTTCTCAGTCTTCTTGGTTTAACCATTCTGCTTCTTCCCCCCATTTCTCAAAGTAATTGGGTCCAGGAGTCCATCCTTGGCTGTCTTCCATTCTTGCTCTATAAGGTATCCCTCAGATCTCTGCGAGATCCTATTTACTCTCATGGCTTTAACAATGATCTCTTTCAAGATGACTCTCAAATCTCTACCTCCAGACTTGAGCTTTTTCTGGAGCTTCAGATCCATATATTCAATTGGCTGGTGAAAACTCCACCTAGATGTCCCTTAGACAGCTCAAATTAGCATGTCTTAAACAGCAAGTTACTTCTTCAAGTCTGTGGGTATCTCTTTTCCCCATTACAGGTATGAGCTCCTGGAGGGCAAAGCCTGGGCTCCTTGGTTGTCTTTGGAGATGGGGGTAAGCCAGAATCACAATGAGAAGAAGGGATCATCTCCTTGCACAAGCCTCAGCAAAGGGTGGCCTTGTTGGAGGAGTCAGTTAATAGTAGGTAGAAAAGAGGGCTGGGTGAGGGTGGACACTGCTGTGCTTTGTACGTGGATGTGATTCACACACTTTGGGCACATTAGCCATTATGCCTCTTGGCATCCCTAGTCCTCCTCCTCCAATGCTTGCTCATACACATATGGACTCATGCCCAGACTTTTCTCGTGTCTGCTGGGGAAGCACCCCCCTTAACACATTCTTCACATGCCACCCCCATCAGCCTCAATTTAGATAACCTTCAGACTCAGGGAACAGAGTGGAGGATGGGGCCTGGGAAGGCAATGCATGTTTTAACTGCTCTATCGTCCTTTTTGGAGCACTCTTATCCCCTAACCAGGGACTGACTGTGCCCTGGGGCTGGCGCTGAGAGATTGTGGGCTGAACAAGTTTATTCCATACTTTTTGTCATTTGCTTTTGGATAGGACTTTCATTTTCTGTGCAAAACCCTATGAAGGCAGGCTAGGAAGCCACTGTTATCTTTGCTTTCTAGATGAGAAAACTTAGGCCTCAAAAGAAGTGATGTGAGATGGAGGTGGGCCTCGGAGTCTCGGGCTGCTCATTTCCAGCCCAGAGCACTTGCCACTGCCCCACACAACTAAGCTCAATCAATTCCTGGAGGTCCCGGTTCCTAATTCAGGTAAGCAGTCAGCGCTTAAGGGAGATGCTGCTGGGGCCAGGCTGAGCCGGGATTCTGTTTGCTTTGCTTAGGAGATGGTGGGGCAATCAGAGAACAGGGGCCTGTGAGCTGCTGAGAGACGGGAAGGAGGGGCTTGGGATTTGGGCCCAGGAATTCCCATCAGGAATGAAACACTTTCCACCTGCTGCCGCCTAAAGCGCCTAACTCTGTCATGGAATTTGCGTGCAGACAGTTAGATCGGACTTTGGAAACAGAGGATGAAAAATTAGTTTCCTTCTTTCTGCTCACAGAGGCCAGCCAAGAGCCAGAGCTGGAGCCAGGCCTCTGGTCGTAAACTAAACAACAGAACCAGTTATCGGTTTCAAGTCTGACTGCCTCCTCTTTTAAGAACTTAGGAACTTGGAGAGGCTCCCTTAGCCTTTATAAACCAGCAGAAAGAAGTATGATTGTCAAGACCCCAAATAGAATGGCAGGTATACTCAAAGATGGCGTGGGAGGCTGAAAGTGCTGCTTAGAATATATTTAGTAGGGCCGGCTCCGTGGCTTAGCGGTCAAGTACGCGCGCTCTGATGCTGGCGGCCCGGGTTCGGATCCTGGGCGCGCCCCGAGGCACCACTTCTCCGTCCAGCACGAGGCCGAGTCCCACGTACAGCAACTAGAAGGATGTGAACCTATGACATACAACTATCTGCTGGGGCTTTGGGGGGAAAAAAATGAATAAATAAAATCTTTAAAAAAAAAAAAAAGAATATATTTAGTAATTTTATTGCTTTAATTCTCCCCCATTATGTCTATGAAAAACTTGCTGAGAAAGACCTGATTTGGGGGAGTGGAGGTGGTGATTAGGTAGGCAATATCAAGGCACTGGGTGCCTTGGAATTAGGGGCTGGGAGCTTAAAGAGATATAACTTCTTGGGGCCTAGGGACAGCCCATAGCTAACCATCACAAGAATGTACCAGGAAACTAACCCTCTAGTCAAGTCTGACCAGATGGGAGTTGAATATATAACATGTGGCCTCTTCAAGGCACATGTCTTCGACTCTTGCCTCTCATCTACTAAATGTGGGACAAAACACATGTCTAGTCACCCCTCTAGGTCTCAATTGCCTTTCGTGTTAAATGGGGATGATGCTAATCTACCTCACAGGGTTGTTGAGAGGATTAAATAGCCACAATAAATGTGAAAAGGCCTCATAAACCATAAAGCCTGGTGCAGATATGAGGGGCCAATGTCATTATTACCACGTGTTCTTCTGGCTTCTCCTAATTAGCACCTCTAGGAGAGAATAAGGAAATCCCAGGATCAAGGGGGAAATATAAATGAGTCTATTTTAGTCTGGGTGACCTTTAAAGAGGAGAAATGCATGGTTGGGAAGGCTGGAGCTCTTCCAATGGTATCTGGGTATATGTTTACCTTGTCCTCAGGGTAGAGGTGCCAAGTTGGGCCTTCAGTTTGGGCCATAACTCCCTTTTGGATGTCATCATCACTTGCCTCTCTGCCTGGTTGGAATTGGAGCAGGCAAATAAAACTAAGTTCAGGAGTTAGAGTCCTATCAAAGACCAGTCAGCTTTACATCAAAATGAAGATTAGCTCCATAAGCACTGGCTGGGCCAACAATCGGCCCAGCCAGAGAGGCAGTATAGAGTCAGGGAAGAGCACTTGACTAGCAGTCAAGCCAGAAGTTCTGCTCTGGCTTTGCTCCCGACCAGCTTTGAGACCTTGTGTGTGTCTGAGACTTGTGCGTGTATTACCAAATGAGAGAGAGTATGTGAGAACTGCTTCTAAGCTATAAGGCAGCATATAAAGGGAAGCAGTTATCATTGTTACTTATGTAATGTAGGGAATTGCTATTTTTGTTATTCTGTCCTCAAATGTGATGTCTTTGGTTGCAAAGGGGAGCAGTCATGTTGAATTGGTATATCCCATTTCCATTTGTTAGATAAACAATTGAAAATGCAGAATCTATTGTTTTTATTATCATCACATTTGAAAAACAGGTTTATTCAATAGTGGAGGGGGACCTTAAAGATCTCTGCTCAGATATGGGATTTATTTTGGGGGTTATAGAAATGTTCTGGAATTAGAAGAGGTGATAGTTGCACAACATTGTGAATAAACTAAAAAACCCACTGAAATCACTTTAAAATGACAAAATTTTATTTCAATTTTAAAAATTGCAAAAAAAAAAAAAAAAAAAAAGCTTGCCTAGAAGTCATGAGAGCAATGAAGCCTAGATCTGAAGCAGTGAGAACAGGCCCAGATCAGATAAGTGAAACATTGCTTCTTAATGTGTGAATAGTGTACTTGTGAGAGATAGGGGAGTCTTTTGGGTGGTGTGTGTGTAAGAGAGAGACAGACTACTTATATATAAAAGCAGTACATCCCGAAACAGTCAAGATGGAGTAGCATTGATAGTGGGTGTGGAAATAGTGGTCCCAGTGCACTTTTTGGGAATCTCAACTGGAGGATCCCTATTGGCTTCAGGGATGAGTAGCCGACATTTACTTATCTGAGGGGTGGGGGAACCAGTTACTGTTGTAAGTGCAAACTTAGGTTGACTGACCATTCTGGTTTGCTCAGAACTGAGAGGTTTCCTGAGATGGGGTGACTTTCTTTTAATTTTCTAAAATACTTTATTTTTTTCCAGCTTTAGGGAGGTATGATTGCTAAATAAAAATTATATACATTTAGGTTGAACGATGTGGTTTTTTAAGGTGTACAACATGATGATTTAATATATGTACACATTGTGAAATGATTACCACAATTTTGTTAATTGACACATCCATTACTTCACATAGTTACCATTTTTTGTGTGCGTGGTGAGAACATTTAAGATCTACTCTCTTACCAAATTTCAAGTCTACAATACAATATTATTAACTATAATCACCATGCTGTACATTAGATACTCAGAACTTATTCATCTTATAACTGAAATTTTTTACCCTTTAGCCAACAATCTGTCAGGCAATGGATGAATGGATAAAGAAAATGTGGTATAGCTATACAAAATGGAATATTATTCAGCCATGAGAAAAAAAGGAAATCCTTCCATTTGTGACAACATTGATGAACCTGGAGGACATTATGCTGAGTGAAATAAGCCAGACACAAAAGACAAATACTGTCTGATATCACTTGTATGTGGAATCTAAAAACGTTGAACCTATAGAACCAGAGAGTAGAACGGTGGTTGCCAGGGGCTGGGGTTGGGGGAGGTGGGGGAAATGGGGAGATGGGAGACTTTCAGTGTTAAAAGTGTGAATGTCCTGGGCAAACCAGGTTGCCCTAAAACTGGTACCCTTATTAGCTGAGAGGGTGAAAGGGCCTGAGGAATGTTTTACAACTCTCTGGTTTAGACAAAAGTGAAATGTCATCCCTGGTTGGGATAGAAGAAAACCATTCAGAAAGGAAGCCAGAAGGAAGAAAAATTGCTGATGGACACTGGGCAATGAAAGCCATTGTCAAGATGCTGGTGAATGGGAAGTGTGTCAGCGATGACAAAGAAGGTCTTTGGTGTACCCCTGGGCCTTAGAAGTGAGAGGGGTGCCATCCACAGAGAATGAAATTTTGGGAAGCAGCAGCAGCAGCAGCCGTTTTGCAGTTTTGTTGCAAAGCACAAGGAATGTTCATATAAACTAAGAAATAGGGAAGAATTGGGTTCCTGGCTCTCTGAGTTCTAGAGCTAGATTGGTGGCTTGCTCTATTTTGAGACTGACAGAGGTTATTACACCTAGATTTCAAATGGCCAATTGAAGTTAGATTTCCTTTGGGACCTGTATTCAAGATAAGACATTAATTCAAATTTTTACTGAATGCCTATAATGAACTAGGTCATATGCTAGAGTGTGTTAGGGATACAATGGTAAACAAGATTGACTTTATCTCTGCCTCTATGACAGGTAATCATTTAAATGCTATAAGAGAAGCGTGGAGCCTCAGAGATAGCATAGGAGGGACACCTAACATGGCCTGGGGAGTCAGGGAAAGCTTTCCAGAGGAAATGAGGTCTAAGCATAGGCCTGGAGGATAAATAAGGATTAGCTATGTGATAGATGGGGGACAGGCATCCCAGGCATAGGGAACAGCATAGGCAAAGATAAGGGAGAGAGGATGTGTATTTGAAGAATTATGGTATGGTCTAGTATAGCTAGAGTAGGCTGTACTTCTTTTTTTTTATATTTTATTTATTTATTTATTTATTTATTTTTTGTGAGGAAGATCAGCCCTGAGCTAACATCCATGCTAATCCTCCTCTTTTTGCTGAGGAAGACTGGCTCTGAGCTAACATCTATTGCCAATCCTCCTCCTTTTTCCCCCAAAGCCCCAGTAGATAGTTGTATGTCATAGTTGCACGTCCTTCTAGTTGCTGTATGTGGGACGCGGCCTCAGCATGGCCGGAGAAGCAATGCGTAGGTGCGCGCCCGGGATCTGAACCCGGGCCGCCAGTAGTGGAGTGCACGCACTTAACTGCTAAGCCACAGGGCCGGCCCAGGCTGTACTTCTCCAAGTATCGTCCACAGACCATCTGCGTCAGAGTTATACAGGTTGCTTCTTAAAAATGCAGATTCCAAGGCTTACTGTATGTCTGATGGAGTCTGTGAATTTGTATTTTAATTTGTTCCTTTGGTGATTCTGATGCATTATAATGTTTTATATAATCTATAAATTATATAGATTATATATAATCTATAAATTATATAGATTATATATAATCTATATGGCAAGCATCTATACATTCATACATACAAGAAAATGCGTGTGTGTGTGTGTGTGTGTGTGTGTATGTGTGTATTTAGGAGCTAAATAGAAGATTAGAGAGGGAAGGAGGCACCCAATTTTTGAAAGGCCTCTTTCCAACGTTTTTCTCAAGTTGAAAGACTGCTCTTCCTAAGGCCAAGGTCTCCGGGGCTCAGCTACCCCAGGCCTCTCTGCAGGGCTGAGGGGATCAATATCTGGGTACACCTGTAATCCATTTAGGGCACACTGGTTGGGAAGCTCTGTTATTGGCCATGATAAGGAGTATAGACTCTCCAATAGGCAATGGAGATCCACTGAAAGGTTTTAGGAAGAAAGTGACTGGAACTGATTTGTTGTATAGAAAAATTATTCAGTTTATAGAGGGAGACTGGATTAGAGTGCAGTAAGAATGAAGATGGGGAGATTAGTTAGGAAAGTACTGCAATAGCCAAGTTCTTCAACTCATCTGGCCTTATAAATAACAATATATTGTTTTATTCAATGATTAGAGGTTAATGACACTCTCCTCATCCCCCTGTTTTCTTTATGCCTGCTGTAATCAGGCACTGTCATGAGTGTTAGGAGCTGCAAGGAGAAGATTCTGTCCCATATTTGAATTTAACTGATTATGATGGCAAAGATTCACCCTCACACTTGAAGTTTCTTAAATTGGAAATATGGGAAGCTGAAAGTAATAGAGATCTTCCCTTATGGTTGCCTCTGGGTTCTGTCCATGGGAACACCCTCATTGAATGGGAGAGGTAAGATCAGAATCCCTGAGATGGAGTGCAAAATCAGAAGCCAGGAAGATGCCAATTGGTGCAAAAACTTGAAGAAGCAGAAGTACCAGAAGGCCAGGGATAGCTGGCAATGGGGAACAAATTGCCCAAGGTAAACGGGGCACATTCTGGCTGACCCATGTCTTGCTCTGCTGGTTCCTTTGGTGTCTGTGGACAGTGATTCCTTGCTTCCATGGATGGTAAGCCAGACTAAGGTAATCTCAAGGGCATAAAAGGATCTGCAGAGGGCAGTGGTGTCTGAGCCTATGGATTTGAAAAGCTACTTGTCTATGAAGCATTTCTAATTTGGGGAGGGACTGATTCGTTTGGGGAAGAACCTGGCTTTTGGAGATGTGTGGTGTGGTCTGACCTTCTGGAACCAGCATGGCCTACTCAAGGCCAGTCTTCTCATCCTAATTAAGACTTTTGCTGCAGGTAGAAGAAACAACTGCTGCTATCCAGAGTAAATTAGTCACAAAGAAACGTGCTCCTCATTCTCTCTCCTGATTTCCCATAAATGCTTGAAGCCCAGCTTTGGAGTTGGTATGTACTTTTAATTATTTCAAGAGCTGGCATCGCTTGCCTCATAGTAAAAGTGTCATGAAATTACTGTAAGGTTGCATGAATTTGGGCCATAAATCTTATTCACTTCAACTACATCTTATACCTTAATTCACTGGAGTATAAAATGCCATTTACACTGGTTCTTAGTTCACTTAATCATAATTAAATGACCCCAGAGGGCAGTAATTCGTTGAGGCTCTGGCTTTGATGTGACACAAATAACAAAGTTGGTTTGCCATGTAGACGGGTTCCTCCACACTTTTACATTGGCCACAGACCTCGTGGAGCATATAATGTTGGCTTTTTGGTGTGGGCATGTGCTCTGATTACATGGAACATCTGGGCCACAGATGTGGTTGAGGGGGACTGGCTAAATGGTCCCCTTTTGAATTTTATTACACCATCTTCAGGCCCCTCTAGGCCTTCTCTTGGTTTCTTTCAGTTCTCCAAAGAATGAGTGTTTGTCCCATGTTAAGCCTAGGTAAGAGGTGATGAGGGCACTTCCGTTTCCAGCTCCTCATTCTTGTGTTATTCTCTTTTAAAGGAACTAAGGGATCAGTGGCTCAAGGGCATTCAGACTTTACCTCCATGTGTAAGGCTCCTTAAGCTCATGTCCCTAATCATGATGTGTTTCTGGGATCCAGACCCTCAAGACCAACAGCTCTGGGGACCATTGCCAATTGTACACTCCACTTAACTTGGCAAAATTTTTTTGTCTTCCCATCCAAACTTCCCATCCCAAGTTCTAAACGCTGAAGCTTGTGGTGGCAGAATAGTGTTTCCAAACTCCTGAAGATGTCCATGTCCTAATCTTAAAACATGTGAATTTGTTAAGTTACATGGCAAAGAGCATTAAGGTTGCAGGAATTAAGGAATTAAGGTTGCTAATCAGCTGGCCTTGAGATGGGGAGAGTCTCCTGGATTATCCAGGTGGGCCCAATGTAATCACAAGGGTCCTTAAAAGTGGAAGAGGGAGACAGAGTGAGATCACAGGCAGATGTGACTAGGAATGAAAGACTCAGAGAGATGCAGCGCTGCTGGCTTTGAACATGGAGGAAAAGGGTCGTAAGGCAAGGAATGTGGGTGGCGTCTAGAAGCTGGAAAGGGTAAGGAAAAGAATTCTCACCTAGAACCTCGAAAAAGGAACACAGCTCTGCTGACACCTTGATTTTAGCCCAGTGAGACCCGTGTTAGACTTTTGACCTATAGAACTATAAGATAATACATTTGTGCTGTTTTAAGCCACCAATTTTATGGTAATTTGTTATAGCAGCATTAGAAAACAAATACAGAGCCCATTTTGACTTTTCTCTTTTACCATATCTAATTAGATGATAAATTTTGTGGATCCTTTTTCAGCCACATCTCTCAGATTCTTATCATTGCCTCCCTTGGTATTTTCCACCTGCTTTACAACTTGGCTTGTTTCATGGACATCAAGATTCTTTGCTCCAAATGACCTACATATAGATACTAGAAGAATTATTTTCAAACACAATTTTCATCATATTATTCTTGCTCAGGAATAAGTTATGGCCTTATATTGCATCAATTCCAAAATTCTCATTCTGGCCTTCAAGTTTTCACCGTTAGAATATGGTGTTCATAGGAAAGCACCTTGCTATCTATAAATCATTTATATAAATGTAGGGAATTACTATTAAAAATAAGGGACTTCTAATATTGGCCTGCTAATGAGGCTAATATCTTGCTTTCTTCCCTCTTCAGACAAGTTTCATACAGGGAAGAATCTAAGACACAACTCTGTGCTCACATCCCACCATACTATTATTTTGTAAGTGTTATCAATAGCTCAGTTTTTCAAGAGTTTTTTTAAAAGGAAAGATTGCTGTTTCAGTTATCTATTGTTGCACAGTAAACTACTCCAAAACTTAGTGGCTTGAAACAACAACAATTTATTATTTCTCATGATATTGTGGGTTGGCTGGGTAGTTCTGTTCCAGTGATATTTGTTGGGATCATTCTTGTATCTGAGTTCAGCTGGTGGCTGAGCTGGGGTGCCTTGGTTCTCCTCCACATGTTTTATCTCTCTGCATGATGTCTTATCTTCCAGAGCCTTTCTAAATAGCCTTTTTCTCTCTCCAGATGGATTAGCCCAGGCTTTGTTAAAGCATGGCAGCTGGACTCCAAGAAGGCACATTCCAAGAAGACAAACCTCTATTTGTATAATGTTTGCAAATATCCCATTGGCAAAAAACAAGTCACAAGGTCAAGCCCAGAGTCAATTTGGGAGGGTACTACACAAGGGCATAGACACAGGAGGTGTGGTTCATTGGGAGCCACCAATATAAGTCTACCACAGTTCCTTTTCTCTCTTTTTTATATTGTTTTAAAATCAATGGACTATTTTTTAGAGCAGTCTTAGGTTTACCAAAAAATTGAGCAGATAGTGCAGAGAATTCCCTTGTGCCCCTTCCTCCCCCTACAGTTTCTCTTCTTCTTATTTTTTATTTTTATTTATTTATTTTTGACAATTAAAAATTGTGTATATTTAAGGTATACAATGTGATGTTTTGATATATGTATACACTGAAATGTTTACCAGAATCAAACTAATTAGCACACCCATCACCTCCCATAGTTATTATTTTTTTGTGTGTGTATGGTGAGAACACTTGAGATCTACTTTCTTAGCAAATTTAAGTGTACAATACAGTATTACTAACTGTAGTCACCATGCTGTACATTATGTCTCCAGAACTTATTCATCTTATAACTGAAAGTTTGTACCCTTTGATCAATATCTCCCCTTTTCTCCCACCCCCCCCCAGCCTCTGGTAACCACCATTCTACTCTCTCTCACTGTAAGTTCACCATTTTTTTTTTTTTAGATTCTACATGAAAGTGAAATCATGTGATATTTGTCTTTCTGTGTCTGGCTTATTTCACTTAGCATAATGTCCTCCAGTTTCATCTCTGTTGTCGCAAATGGCAGAATTTCCTTCTTTTTAAAGGCTGAATAATATTTGCATTAGGGTGATACATTTGTTATAATTGATGAACCAATATTGATATGTTATTATTAACTGAAATCCATGGTTTACATTAAGGTTCACACTTTGTGTTATAGAGTTCTATGGGTTTTGACAACTGCATAAAGTCATGTATCCAACATTACAATATCATACAAAATAGTTTCACCACCCTAAAAATCCCTTGTACTCTGCCTATTCATCCTTCCCTCCACCCCCAGTCCCCAGTAAGCACTGATCTTTTCACTGTCTCCATAGTTTTGCCTTTTCCAGAATGTGATATACTTGGAATAATACAGTATGTAGCCTTTCCAGACAGGCTTCTTTCACTTATCAATATGTATTTAAAAAGTTCTCTTTCCCTTTTGTTGACATTTGATGGCACAAGCAGGCCACAGGTAGAACTGACTATAGCCTCAGGGCTTTCTTCCACTTGGGATTTCCATGAGGCATTGCTTTTGGAAGACATTTGAATAATTTTTCAAGAAGAACCCAGACAGGATGGGACAATAAGCAGGCAATTGTGCCAGCTGCTGGATGTATCTGGCTAAATTCTCCATAACAGCTGTGGTAGATTGTTAAAGTAATTGTCCCTAAGGAATCGTGCCTCTTGGGATCTATGCACTTTTATGTTCCCTTCCACATTGAAGCTTGGCCAGGTAACTTGCTTTGGCCGTTGGAATATTAGCAATTGTGACACAAACGGAAGCTTGAAAAACCCTTGTGATTTGTGGTTGCCTTCTCTTGCTCCTGGAAACTCTTCTGCCACCATATGAAAAACACCTGGCTGACTACCTTGAGGGCGAGAGACCATATTGAGAGGCCAGGCTGACAGACAGCACCAATTGCCACACATCTGAGTGAGGCCATTTTAGACCATCCAGCCCCAGCTGAGCTATTGGATAGCTATAGCTACATGAGTAACCCAAGAGAGTCCAGAAGAAGCACCCAGCTGAGTCCAGCCCAAAATTCTGATTCCCAACGTTTGTGAGCATAGTAAAATGGTTGTTTTAAGTTTTGAGGTGGTTTGTTACACAGCAATAAATAGTTGCTACAATAGCTACCTAAATTTGAGTTACTTGTTATGGGTCATTGGCTAAAAGTGGCCTGCCTATAAGTGTGCTCCCAGGACCTGTCCAAGTACAGAGAAAAGTAATTAAACACTTTGAGGGAACAACAAATTTACATTCTTTTGAAACTAGGAAATGTTGTTCTTAAAGACGTCTCACTTTTTTAAACTCGGGAAACATCTTCCTGTTAATTTGTTTTGTAGCTCGTTAGCCGCTAGATTTAAATCTCTTTAAATTCCCCTTCCCCACTTTAAAGAGACTTCCTTGTTGAAAACCCTTCTCCTAGGCAGCTGGTGATAGTTTCAACTTCCCTTAGTATCAACATGGTTTACCAGGAGGTAGCAGCATCGTGTGTACACTTGCCTGTATGGTACCGAGTTTGTGTCTATGACAAGGTTATTTGTTTTTGTCAACCTTTTAATTAAACTACATCCTTTAGATATTGTCATTTAAAGTTCTGATTATAATTATTTGTAGATATTGTCTTTCTGCTTCTAAGTAAGGGCAGCATTATAGCATAGTGGTTAAAAGAACATACCCTGGAGTCAGACTTCACGGGTTTTTGTTGCTGCTTCCCTACTTACTAGCTGTATGACCTTGGACAAGTTATTCAACTTAACTGTGCTTCAGTTTTCTCATCTGTAAAATGAGCATTATAACCTATCTCCTAAGGCTGAGATGATTAAAATGATATAATTCACATAAAGCACTTATAAGAGTGCCTAGCACATATTCACAATCAATATTAGCTGTTGTTATTATATAATATGAACAGGGTCTCAGAGCCTGAAGGCAGCTTCTTGTTGGGCCAGGCCTCTCTTAGAAGTTTTAAAAATTGAGTGAGTCTTTATTAAGACCCTACCATGAGCAAAATTCTCCGCTAGGGGTATAAAAACAGAGCTTTGGTAAGGGAGCATGGCCACCTGACATTCTGCTCCTATGTAAAGGCCCTTATTCAATTAGTCAGTGAACGTGTCCTTATTACAGATTGTTTGCTGTAGGCCTGCTGTGGAGAATATGGAAAATCGCTGCACACTATCTTTTCTCTCAAGGAGCTTCCAGGAAAAATGAAATAACTGACAAAGATGAAAGTATAGGCTATGTTAGAGGACAATCTCTGTTAAGTGCCAAGTGACAGTAAGGGTTGCAGAAGTTCAGAGACGGGAAAGATCTATGAGGCTACAGGAGGCAAGACAGGCTTCCTAGAAGAACTAAGGCTTGAGCTAGGCCTTGAAAGATTTATTAGGTAGAAAGTAGAAAGGAAGCCATTCCAGGCAGGGTGTACAATCTAAGCAAAGCCAGAGGCTGATGTGGCTAAGTGAATTCAGGTAACTGTGAAGAGACCATTAAGGGATGTACTGAGGGGCCCTCAACTTGCAGTGTTTGAGTTTTCCCCATATTTAACCCTCCCTTTGCTCTTCTCTTCTTCCCTTACTTCTAGCATAACTGGTTCCCTCCAGATCCTCTGCCTAAAAAGACAGCATTATGGGAATTTATTTGGCCTGGCAGGTATAAAGTTTGTTCAGCCCAAGTCCAGGCTCTCTAAGGGCTGTTACAATGTTCCTATCTTGCCAGTAATGTTCTCTGCATATTCAAAAATGTATTTGTTCGTTGTATAGAATGAAATGTTATAGGGAAGGAGGAAGGTATGGCTTCTGTAAGCAGTTTGTGGCAGAAGTCAAGTTTTAAAGCTGATAAAAAACTGCTGGAATCTTTAAGAGACAATTTTGAGCAGCCCAAGGCAAGTTAACTTTTATACAGCCATGTGTTCCAAAGAGCAGGGAAATTAGATAGGAGAAGAAATAGGTGGAGAGAAGATCTGACAAGAAAGAAAAATCATGAGGCTTCATTTACAGATGATTTATGATTTACTTTATGGAGAGTCCTCCAAGTTTTGTTACTGAAATTTAAAAGCTCAGCTTTTATAGTTCTGAGAATAATCTTTCTTTTCTTTAAGTCTGAGTTTCAAGATTTTTGTCTCCATATGGACTTTCAAAAGCTTAGTTAGAAACTTAAAGCTGAACAACGACTTTTGTTTTAGGTACCACCCATTCTTCTTCTTCTTCTTCAGAAGTCATAGTCTCTGGGATCTGGGCTTAACCAAAGAAGGTCTAGGCCAGTGGTACTCAACTGGGGTTGAGTTTGTCCTCTAGGAACATTTGACAATATCTAGATACGTTTTTGATTGTCACAACTGGGGGTTGGTGCTACTGACATCTAGTGAGTAGAGGCCAGGGATGCTGCTAAACATCCTACAATGCACAGGACAGCTCTCTACAGTGTCAAGAATGCTTGTGTTGAGAAACCCTGGTCTAGACCCACACCATTAATGACCAAGAAGGAAAAACCTATTGAGTGATATTTTAAAATGTTATCCTGCTGCTTTTACCTTGAAAGGTCTAACTTCCTAAGGAGGGCTCAAAGTCTAGCAGAGAGCCATTTGTGTTAAACAAATAAATGCCGTACTGTGTTATAGATGTTGAGATCTAATCAAGTTGATACTAGTAGTTTTTTTTAAACCTCAGTCCTCACTGTAGCCTTTAAACTTATGAAATTGTTAGTAATGAGTGATTAGCTAGTATTTAAAATTTTCATTTTAACAAATATTACACCACAAGTATTATCTGTGTTCTAAGTTATATCCATCAACCCCCACCTGCCTAAAAATTTGCTCATAAAGCCACATGCAGGCAACACCATCCACTTACTGGGAGCCTTCTGAATTGTAAGCATAATGCCCAGAAAGAATGAATCAGCCTTGACAGTGATGGACTTGGTAAACCCAATGTATAATGTGATAACAAATGTTATTGCTAAAAGGACCATATCATTTATCTCCCAAACTGGGACACATTTAAGAGTATATGGGGGTGCTATTAAACAATCATATCAGGGCATTAGATATAAACTGGGATTGTCCAGAGCAAATCCTAGTCATAGCTCTCTTGAAGGTGGCTACCGGTGAATATCCAATTAATTCCTCATGAAGAGTTAGCTGCTAACAGCTTACAATGTGTTTCTTTCTAGAAGAAGTTGTGTTTTCACACGGGGCTTTAGGAGACCAAAGAGCCTTTAAGATCTAAAATAACATAGTTGTGAAGATACTAGAGTTGACTAGCAGTGGGGAAATTGGGAACAGGAAATACTTTTTGGGGGCTCCTCAAATTCTACTAGGCAGGTGTTCACCTTCTCTGCCAATCTTTTGGGGAAGTCAGTAGTTCTAGGATCCTATGGAACTCTTCTTGGATGACAACTCTCTTCTTTACAAGTGAATCATTCAAAGTTACTATATGACTGAAAGAGGCAAGTCACCTTGACTAATTAGTGCCAGAAGATGCCCAGCTTGCAAGTAAGGTAGGTAGTTGGCATTTGGTTTCCAGAGCTAATCTAACACCAGCAGATGGTGCTAAAATGTATAGTTTCTCTCTCTTAAAATAAATATATAAATTTTCCTTAAAATCATAGACTAGATAAATGTAGGCATATTAACTAATTGCTTTGGAAAGTTCAGATGAGGGTGATGCTTGTCACGAGTTAATTTCCTCTAACAGAGCTCCACCTGAAATCTAGGGGGCACTTACACCCACACATCCAGAATCCTTTCAAGCTAAATCCATTTTCTTCCAGTTGGAATCTCATCCACAGGAAGGTAATTAAAGCACAGTAGATTTTCATCTCGTGCTCCAACTGGGAGGCAAAACTCAACCAAAATTCTGTCTACATAGCTCAGTGAAAGATGATTGTTTGCTACTTCTGGGGGTTTTTAGTACCATTTCTCCCCAGCAGAGTACCAGTCTCCTAAGAAAAAACTAGTTCTCAATTTATGACTCTTTCCTCATAGACATATAGAACAATAATGCTTGTAGGGCACTTAGCAAGTATGCAAGCCAGTAGCTTTCCAACTATTTTTAACATTGGAACAATTTTTTTTCAAATGGAATCTTTTGTGAAAGTCTGATATATAAAACAGATAGAAGCTGAACTGTTCTGTTGAAATATGTGTTGAGGGGGTCTGGATCTCTGCCCTCTTGACCTCTTGCCTTTCTTATCCATGAGGTAGCCCTTGAGCCATGTGCTCAAGCTGTGCCCTTGAGTCTGAACCCTAGGGTTCCATAGAACAGCTAGAAAACTATGATTGCACTCCATCTCCATCATTTACATACTGGGAAACTGAGTCCAGTGAGGGAAAATGCTTGAGGGTATAAAAGATAGTTATAAAGGCTAGGTAGTCTGGTCAGCAGGGCCAGAGTCCATGTGCATGCAGAGTCCATGTGCGTGTACAGAGCATGTAGTAGAGCTCTAGTTCTCTGGAGCCTCTTGTGAATGGATGTAGATGTGCACACAAGTCCTGTCCTACTTATAACCATATCTGTTATTTCAGTAGAGCTCATTCAGTTCATTCTCCTGGGAGAACTGTAACATCCCCACCTCTGCCGAAGATATCCTTGGGGAAATACCTCATGACCCTCTGATACATCCCCTGGCTGGGTATAGGTGGTACATTCTTGGTTTGACCCAAGGAAATTTGTGAAATCTTCCATTTAGCTTAAAGCATCCTAATCTTACCTTTCTGTGAACTTGTTTTCCCCTAACCCCTTGGGCTTGTATGTTAGGGAGAAAAAGCCCTGCTGATCTTACTCAGGCCAAGATGCTCCTGTCAGATGTTCTATCTTCAACCAAATTGAACCTCTTTGTACCTTTTATTATGATGCAAGCTATCCTTCTTTTGAACAGAGATGCCACTCCCCATGGGCTCAACATTTTTGGGAAGGAAACCAAGACAGGTATCTAGAGAGCTATGCTTTCCTAGTGAAGAGGAAACCTGAGGTTTTTGAGTGGGGGGCTCCTGTTCCAAGGGTTAGTGGGAGAAACAGGCTTTAAACCAGCATGCATGGCCCAAGGCATATGTATGCCATGGCACGCATGTACTAAAAAAGCCTTTGTCAGGTTCTCTTAAACATGATGCTAGATGATCTCAGGGCCTCAGGTGAGTGGTATCCCCCATAATCTGAATGGTACCCTTTGGAGTTGTGTGACCCCGAGGTACTGAAGATGATATTAGGCTTACAGCCCCAACTTCTGGGAGAGTGCATTATAACACGGTGGTGTTTGTGTGGACAAATCACGATTATTAGGAACAAAAGGGTCCTTAGAGGTTACCTAGTTCAATTCTGTGATTTTACAGATGAATTTTAAAAGCCCAAATAATAGAAGGGGCATTTTTTCAAGGCCACATACATGGTGGCAGAATTTGGACCAGAAGCCAGGCTTCCTAAGTCCCACTGATTGCCCTCACCAGTGCACATGCTGCTTTTCTACATGTGTAGGGTCCGTAAGGTCAGCTTCCCAGTGGGAAATGAAATGCCATGAATGGCATTTAAGTATCTGCATTCTTCACTTGCTTTTTTGTAGGGTGAGGAACAAGATGAGGGGGTTGCTAGAGAAGCTGGGCACCCAGAGGGGCTGGGGAACACCACCTGGGTTCATCGTTATCAACCCAGGAAGACCTAGGCCCAAGTGAGTGCTGGAGCCTTTGCTAAGAATAAAGTTAATGGAAGAAAATAGTCTCGAAACCTGAATAGGAAGAATGTGAACATTAAAAAAAATCTGCTTCATTGCTCAGCAAACTCTAAGACCACCCTCAGTGCTGGTGGATAAAACCCAAACATTGGCAGATTTTCTTCTCAACACAGTCAGGCTTGAGCACCCGAGATAACTTAATATACTGAAATAATGCAATTAAGCAGACTCCTCAGGCCCAGCTTCCAGTCTCACTCACTTTAACAAATATAATTTGGGTGACATCATGAAAAACAACATTCTTCTTGTGAGTGGATGTAGATTACAAGAAAAATGATCACATGGCTTAGCCTTGGCAAGCAGAGAGAAAGCACTAAATTTGGCCCTTATGAAAATGTGTTCTGTAAATGGCTGATGCTTACACAAGTGATAGGGCTCATTCAACACTGTGTGTGTGTGTGTGTGCATGCTTGCATGTATCTGCCCATGCATGTGACTCTGACCAGCATCCTCATAATTCTAGGTCATTGGTTTACAGACGTCAGCCCTCAAAGCAGCCTTATTTATCCCAAGCCCCTTGTTCTACAGATGGTAAACGCTAAGAAAGAGAATGGGGCAGTGAGTTATCCAAGGTCATGCAATGCATCAATGACAAAACCTAGGCTAGGACATAAGTCACCTGACTGCCAATCCTGTACTCTCTCCTCTCACCCTTACTTAGCACTGGGCTGATGCGATCGGGACACTCCTCCCAGGAGCCATCATCGTCAACCTTGGTCATATCTCTATAAAAAGTTATCTCTTTTCTTTGCTTTAAACAATGGCTTTTGTGTTGTCCTTGAAACAATGTTTTTCACCATACAATATGGATTGTCTGGAGCCTGGAGCTGGCCTATATTAAGCTGTAAACACCTCTACTACCCTGGAGACAAATCCCTGGTGAGGCAGAAAGGTGGGCAGGAGAGCAGTGTGCGTATGGCCCAAAGAGGCCGTGTGAAGAGTAACTCCAAATTTGAAGGTATATGATCCTTTGAAGGAGATAAGAGTGGCAGAAAGGGAGTTTGGCATGACCATTATGATTGATTGATTCAAAAAACATTTATTAAGTGTCAACTTTATATCGAATTCTTTGGTATAGTGGAAGAGCACAGCCTTTCACATCTAAATGTCCAATTCAAATTCTACCTAGACGACTTGCTAGAGGTGTGATCTCAGAAAAGTCATCCCAACTCTCTGAGCCTTAGTGTCATCATTTGTTAAACAAGAAGAGTAATACTACCTACCTTCTAGGGTTTTGGGGAGGACTTTAGGTAAAATAATATATGTAAAGTGCCTATATAACCTGCTGTATGGAATGGAAAGATGAAGATGTAGTCCCTGACTTTAGAGAAAGTACAGCCTAAAAAGGGAGATAAGCCATGTACTCAAATGACTGTTATATATTTTTATAGTTTTAATCTCCTTATAAGTGGCAAACACTGCTAATTATGTATTTAATAGATAATTTCTCTCTCTTTGTTTTTTGGTGAGGAAGATTAGCCCTGAGCTAACATCTGTTGCCAATCCTCCTCCTTTTGCTGAGGAAGATTGGCCCTGGGCTAACAGCCGTGCCCATCCTCCTCTACTTTATATGTGGGATGCCTGCTACAGCATGACTTGATAAGCGGTGCGTAGCTCTGCGCCTGGGATCTGAACCTGTGAACCCCGGGCTGCTGAAGGGGAGCACGTGAACTTAACCATTGCTCCACCGGGCTGGCCCCAATAGATAATTTCTTAATTCCTCAATTTCTTCTGTACTAGAAAACCCCTGACTTTATTTGGGGTTGTGACATGCCCAGTTAAAATTTTTGATCTCTTTAGAGCCTTTGCAGCTAAAGGTAATCGTGTGATACAGTTCTGGCCAATAAGGTGTAAGAGGAAGTCTACAGCAGGTACTTCTGGGAAAATGATTGTTTTTCTGACAAATCTGGCTGGCTTGCCCCATTTGGTCTTTTCTCCTTTCTCCTTAGAATGCACATGTGACCTCTAGAGTTGTAGCAGCCATCTTGTAACGTGAGATATTGTGGAGCTGCTATGTCTGCCCTGGACTACATACCATCAGACTTCTGGTTTCATGAGAAAATAAACTCCTTACTGGTTTAAGTCACTGGACCTAAGTTTCTATTACATGCAGCTGAACACAATCTTAACTGATACAGTAGAGTTTCAGAGATTTTTTTTAATTGAGGTCATAATAGTTTATAACATTGTGAAATTTCAGTTGTACTTTATTATTTGTCAGTCACCATATGTACGTGTTCCTTTACCCCTTATGTCCATCCCCCGACCCCCTTTCCCTCTGGTAACCACTAATCTGCTCTCTGTCCATGTGTTTGTTTATCTTTCACATATGAGTGAAATCATAGGGTGTTTGTCTTTCTCTGTCTGGCTTATTTCACTTAACATAATACCCTCAAAGTCCATCCATGTTGTTGCAAATGGGAGGATTTTGTCTTTTTTTATGGCTGAGTAGTATTCCACTGTATATATATACCACATCTTCTTTATCCATTCATCAGTCCATGGGCACTTGGGTTGCTTCCACGTCTTGGCTATCGTGAATAATGCTGCAATGAACACAGGGGTGCATAAGTCTCTTTGAATTGGTGATTTCAAGTTCTTTGGATAAATACCTGGTAGTAGGATAGCTGGGTTGTACGGTATTTCTATTTTTAATTTTTTGAGAAATCTACATACTGTTTTCCGTAGTGGCTGTACCAGTTTGCATTCCTGCCAGCAGTGTATAAGGGTTCCCTTTTCTCCACATCCTCTCCAATATTTGTTATTTTTTTGTCTTGGTCATTATAGCTATTCTAATGGGTGTAAGGTAAGATCTCAATGTAGTTTTTTTGTTTGTTTGTTTTTGTGAGGAAGATCAGCCCTGAGCTAACATCCATGCCAATCCTACTCTTTTTGCTGAGGAAGACCGGCCCTGAGCTAACATCTATTGCCAATCCTCCTCCTTTTATTTCCCTTTTTCTCCCCAAAGCCCCAGTAGATACTTGTATGTCATAGTTGCACATCCTTCTAGTTGCTGTATGTGGGACGCCGCCTCAGCATGGCTGGACAAGCAGTGCGTCGGTGCGTGCCCGGGATCCGAACCTGGGCTGCCAGTAGCGGAGCGTGTGCACTTAACTGCTAAGCCACGGGCTGTCCCCTCAATGTAGTTTTAATTGCATTTCCCTGATGATTAATGATGTTGATCATCTTTTCATGTGCCTATTGGCCATCTGTATCTCTTCTTTGGAAAAATGTCTGTTCATATCCTGTGCCCATTTTTTGATTGGGTTGTTTGTTTTTATGTTGTTGAGTTGTGTGAGTTATTTATATATTTTAGAGATTAACCCCTTGTTGGATATACGGTTTGCAAATATTTTCTCCCAGTTGGTGGGTTTCAGCGATTTTTTAAATGTGTACTGGAATTTTCCATCAGAATTTAAGGAAGTATAGCAATTATTCTTTAGGAAAGTAATGCTTTTGGAGGTAGCTGGTTAGTTTCATTTGAGCCAGAACTAAAAGATATTCTCTGATCAGATATTTTAGCTCCCATTCCAATAAGAAGGCCTACATAAGATACAGAAGGGCACTGTAGCTCATGTTTGGAGCCTCTATCATCAGTCGGGTTCACTGACAACAGGAATTTTGTTGTAGTGTCATCTTTGTTCCAGGTGTACTGATAGGTTTAGTATGGGAGGTCAACGATGAGGCCATGGGCTAGCTAATGAAATAGCCCAGTAATAATTGGGCTAAGCAATGAGAATAGAGGTTCATTGTTGAAAGCATCTTGATGATGGAAACTAGAGTGTAAACAACAGGGAACACTTTTGGAATTGTCTGGCTTTGTCCATGACCAGCACTCCTAGGCACCCAAATCTATTCTGAGATGCCCTGGAGTCTCAGATAGTGGGGTGCCAGTATAAGCATCTGCTTTCAGGATAGCCTTTGCTCTTTCTATCCCCTTTTATCCTGGCTCTTGTCCAAAGAGTATAGTCTAAGATAGAAAGGGCTTAGTGCCTGAGGAAGGCACAGAGAAAGGGTATGGGAATTCAGATGCTGGGGAAACACGGAAGACTTCTTGGGAAAGGTGACATTACAATTTGAACTTAAAGGATGGACAATATTTATAGATAGGTAAAAGATAGTGGAAAAGAGAAAAGGATATCCCAGGCAGAAAGGAAAATAGTGAATAAAAGCAGAGGTGGGAAGTGTGGTCTTGCATGATGAGCAGGGCTGATCACTTTGGGAAATTAGAGACATTAAGGAGACTTCAGAAGGACCTTATGCAGCCTCACTGAGCTCTGGTGTCTTCCCTGGAATTGACAGTCTACTCTGGTTTTAGGCAGCATGCAAATCAGATTATGTCACCCCCTTCCCCATTCAAAACCACCATGGCCTCTCCTCACATTTATAACAGCACCCGTATTTCATACTGTGGAGATAAAAAAAAAATCCAAATACTATTTGCAGCACTCATGGAAATGCATTTTGAGGAGGGGGTACCAAAAAGGTGGAGTCAGATTCTGGAAAGGACAGACTAAAAAACTAGATGTCAATGCTCAGCAACATTTTAGAATTGAATAGTAAGCAGATGGCTTGTGAGCATCCAGAAAAGGAAGTGATCACTAGGAGCTAGCCTACCAAATGAAGTAGATTTTTTCTCTGGATGTCGTTATTAGACTTCTAGACAAAGAGAACTCTTTAGTAATGGAGTAATGTCAGTAATGTTTACTGACTTCAGTAAATTTCCTCTGTGACATCCTTGTGGATAGAATGTAGAAACATAGACTGAATGATGGAACAGTATAGATTCATAATTTGAACCCCAAGATGGTTGATTCATGTTTTATGTCAGCCTAAAAGAGAACTTTAGTGCCACAGTGGACTTGGTCCCTTTCCAGTCAACATTTTAATCAATGATATGGATGAAGACATAGACAATGAGCTGATCAAATTGTAGATGACAGAAAGCTGGAAGGAAGAGGTATTATGTTAGATGTCAGAATCAAGATGTAAAAAATTCTTGGGCAGGCTAGAATAACAAGTCAATACAAACACAATGACGTTAAATAGGAACAAAATAGGTTTGCAACAGCAAATGTCTAGGACAGGGAGATTTGACTGGATTACAATTCTTATAGCTAAGACTTGAGAGTTGTAATTGACACAAACTCAATATGAGCCAAAACTACGACGTGGCTGCTAAAAAAGCTACCACAATCACAGACTGCTTTTTTAGGTACACAGATCAAATGAGGGGTAGCTTGAGGGTACTGTAGACCTTGAGAGATTTTCTACCATTGATTTTCAGGGCACTATACTCTACTGGTTCTCCTACTGCTCCTCCGGTTATTCTTCAGCCTCATTTGAGAACTCTTCCCTTGTCTCTTCCCCCCCCAGCTTTATTGAGGTATGATTGATAAATAAAAATTGTATATATTTAAGGCGTACAATGTGATGTTTTGACATACGTATACATTGTGAAATGATTATCACAATCAAGCTAATTAACATAGTCTTCTCCAGGGTTTCATTTTCAATTCTCTTTTCTTTTCAGTCTATATTTTGTCCTAGGGTAAGCCCATCCATTTCCATAGTTTTGGACATTACCTATATGCTGAGGACTCCCAAATCTGTATCCCTCTTCTTCATCCTGATTGTCACTACCTTAGTTCAGGCTTTTGTTGTCTCTCACCTAGATTACCGAAGTAGCCTCTTAACTAGTCTTTCTTCTATACCAGACTCATTGCTTTTATTCCACCTTCCATACAAACACTGAAGTTGTCTTTTTAAGTCAGGGGCTAGATCCTGTCACTCCTCTCCCTTGATAATTCCTAAATAATCAAATCTAAAATCTTTGACCTGGCATTCAAGGGCCCTCACAATCTGGACCCTGCCACTTTTTTCTGATTTCATCTCTCATTATATTTCTCCAGGAATCCTACATATAGTCATTCAACATCTAGTGAACACTGTGGACCAGGGCTACAGTGTCCTCTCCTTCAGTCACAATTGATTACTCACTCTTAGCTCAATATTTCACTTACTTCTCTGCCTTCATGCCCTTGCTTATGCTGTTTTCTCATCCTGAATTGATCCTTCTCATCATTTCTATCTGCTGAAATCAAACCCATTATTAAAGCCTTAGCTCTCCTATGCCACTTTCTCTGTGAAGTGGTCCAGCATTTCCCAATCAGATCTAATGATACTTTTCTTTCTAATCCCTTAGCTCTTTGCTTGTACTTTAACATATTATTTAATTCCTCCTGATTGGTATTAATGTTTATTATGTACATATCTGTCAGTCCTCCTATACTGTAAAGGAAACCCTTAATCACTATGCTATACTTCTAAGTAAATGCCTGTCTGTTAATTAAAGACAACAGTACTTGTGATAGATTCTGGTAAAGGGGATGGGTGTACAGCTTCAGTTAAGGAGTATCCTACCTTGCTCTACTTCTGGGATCCAGTATGCTGGATAAGAAGAGTGAGAGCTCCCCAGATGCTCTTCTTCAATACACGACTTAGTTGGTGGGCTGGGGAATGTTCCTGGAGAAAGGAATTTATCAACGCAATAAAAGAGCTGCAATGAAGGCATGCTAATGGGAATTGTCAGCAGTGAGGGGTCGGCTCCCACTCTCTGGGGGATGGCAAAAGCCTAATGAATCTATTTGTAGGGAGGGGAAAAGGAGAAAGACAATTATTTATACAGATGAGAACCTTCCTCCTCCCTATGACTTTTCCGGATGCCAGAGGGCTCTTGGCAGGCTACAGAGTACAGCTCTCTTAGGAAGCTGTGAAGGGGAGGCTTTGGGGCCAAGAAGGGTGGAGAAGTCTACAATCTCTTTGGCATTGCATGGAATGTTCCCTTCCCTTAGACTTATATGCAGTTGCCTTGCCTAACTTCCCCTCAGAAAACTGTGTGGTCAACAGATCCATTTCAGTGCTTGTCTCCCCACCTCCAAGTACCCTACTTTAACTCTTAGGACTATCCTTCCTTAGCCAACTACCCCCTCGAAGGGATAACAAAGAAGTTCATGAAGGAGTATTTATGGCTGATGACAGCCTAGTTGTTCTTCCTGAGAGACTTGACATTTTTTTTTAAAGACAATAACTGGGAGTGAAGGGTGAAGGATGGTGGCTGGGAATTTCCCCCACAAGTGGGTATAACTTTGTTATTTCTTCTGATTATAAAATATATGCTTAATGTTAAAAGTTCAAACACTATGGAAAAGTATATATAAAAATGTAAAAATTAACTAAAATCTTACCACCCAGAAAAAATGACCATTAGCTTTATAGTGGACTTCCTTTCAGACATCTCTTTCTTTACACAAATGTAAACACATATATATACATTCAAAATTTTATAAAAATGAGATTATAGTATATATGCTATTAGAACTAAGTTCCATTCTCTTCGAAGTGCCTAGAGCAATGCCTGGTACATAGTAGATGCTCAATAAATATCTGCCTAATGAATGAGTATCCCATTTTGAAATATGCTTAAAAAACCGAATAACGCATCTTTCCATGTCAATATATATTAACTTCTTTTAAGGAAAACTATCTGCATTTCACTTAATTGAATATAGAATATTTTATTTACCTAGTTTCTTTTTTTTTTTGTGAGGAAGATCAGCCCTGAGCTAACATCCATGCTAATCCTCCTCTTTTTGCTGAGGAAGACCGGCCCTGAGCTAACATCCATTGCCAATCCTCCTCCTTTTTTTTTCCCCAAAGCTCCCCAGTAGATAGTTGTACGTCATAGTTGCACATCCTTCTAGTTGCTGTACGTGGGACATGGCCTCAGCACGGTCGGAGATGTGGTGCGTCTGTGCGTGCCCGTGTGCCCGGGATCCGAACCTGGGCTGCCAGCAGCAGAGCGCGCGCACTTAACCGCTAAGCCACGGGGCCGGCCCTTACCTAGTTTCTTATTAATGGCATTTAAGTTTTTTCTAAGTTTTCACTTTTACTAACAATCCTTAATGTATAGTTTTATTTTTTTTGTTTTTTCTTATAAACATCTTTAGTACATGTGATTTTAAACATATCTCTAAATGAATTACAGAATAGCTATCATATCCATTTCCTGAAATAACACTTGTCAAAATAGCTGAATGAACGGTTTTATACCGACATGTTTGCACAGTTCTCTGATTATCTTCTCCTTAGGTCACATTCTCCTAATAGGAATTACTGGGTCAAAGGATATTTCAAATTTTAATACATTGCCAACCTTCACTTCAGAAATGGTGTGAAGATTTTTTTTTTTGTGAGGAATATCAGCCCTGAGCTAACATCTGCCAATCCTCCTCTTTTTTTTTTTCGCTGAGGAAGACTGGCCCTGGGCTAACATCCGTGCCCATCTTCCTCCACTTTATACGGGACGCCACCACAGCATGGCTTGACAAGTGGTGCGTTGGTGCACGCCTGGGATCCAAACTGGTGAACCCCGGGCCGCCGCAGTGGAGCGTGTGCACTTAACCGCTTGCACCACCGTGCTGGCCCCTAGATTTTTTTAATCAATAAGGTCTTACATCACACAGCTATCTACTTGTAAGGCCAGTCCCAGAATCCTAGGGCTTACGTTTATAAAACAGCATGCAGGAATATGTGTGAATGGGGACAAAGTTAGGACAAGAAAAAGAAAGTTCAAGGCCAGGAGAGAAGTCACAGGGAACTGCTGAAATTATCAGATCACTGGAACTTAGCCACCCGCCCCTTGCCATACAAAAAGTAATGAAAAGAGAAAATATTAAATAAAAGAATACATTCTTGGCTCATAAAATTGGTGAAGATAATGATACTCAGTGTCAGTATAGATGTAGAAAATACACACTCATACACTGCTCATGGAATGAAAATTGGTACAACTTTTCTGGAAGGCAATTTGACAATATATTTTAAAAGCTTTAAAATTGTTCTTTCCCTTTAAGCCAGTAGTTCCACTTATAATTTTTATCCTAAGGAAATAATCAATGTGAACAAAGGTCTATATGTATGGATTATTCAATAAATGATATTGGGGCAGCTATCTGTCAATTTGTAAGGAAATACATTCAGATCCCCACCTTTTACCATATAGAAAAATTTCGTAGAATTTGAGATATAAATGTAAAAAGTAAACTATAAAGTTATTATAAGAAAATATAGGATATTTGTATAACTTCTCTTTGGTTTTCTAAATGTTTATTTTTTATAGCATCCTGTTTTAATTTTGTAGTTATAATATCTTAGATCTCTGAGTATAATAAAAAGTTTTCTTCTGCTCTCTCCTTTATTTTACCATTTCATCTGATTTGTTTGTTTTGTTCTTTATCTTTTCATATAGGAGGCTTTCCTATAGGGACAGAGCTTATCAACTGGTGATCTTCACTGTAAGATGATTGAGTGAGAACATGGCTATTTCATTGGGGACCCCAAAATGACATTATCTATCTGTCACTAATTAATGTTCTTTTGTAGAGCAGTTCCAGTTTCTTCAGAGATGAATTCTCCAATTTCCTTTCTGGAAACTATATACCTGGCTGCTAGTGTTCTTGGAAACAACGTATTTGGAGGTTAGGAAAAAGGATCTTATTTGAGACTTTCATTTAGTGCCCCTATTTTCAATAGGATTCCCATTCCCTACCTTTCACTCTATCTGGGGCATCTGGGTCGGGCTTCTGTGGATCAATTTTCTTTGAATAAACTTCCAATCTCCCGCCAGAGTAGGGAAAAGTTATTTTCCTGGCTGAGCAGGATGAGGAAAGGGAACTGAGAGTGGTCTATCTGTTCTTCTCACACACATGCAACCAAATCCTCTGCTTTCAGCCTCTTGACACACCCCTGCTTTCTTTGGTCACTGGTGTCTCTAATTTCTGAGCTTTCCAGGCATTGCACAGCATTAATTGTCTTGCTTCTCATTTTGCATATCCCCCTGCAGACACTTGCTCTTCAGCTCTTTCAGCTCTGCTAACCTGCATCAACTTTCTTCCAAAAATATGTTGACCTATCTTGTCTGTTGCTGCCTTGATTCCTGTTCTCTTTGTCTTTGTGGGATTTTACCCCTTAAAAAACTAATTTCCTTTCATTTTGGTGTAGTTTTAGAAGAGATAATAGATAAACATGTATTTAATCTGTCGTATTTAATGGGAAGTCCTCCAATTATATTTATTAAAATGAAAAATTCACTTGACCTGGAAATCTCACTTATGATAATTTAACTGTCAGAAATAAAAGTGCCAGTATCATATAGGTAAGTGTACAAGGGTGTTTACTGCAATATTATTTGTAATAGCAAAAACATGAATGCCCACTGATAAGGAAATAGTTATATAAATTATGGTGTATTTATACTATGGACTACTCTTCAATCATTAAAAGGAATAAGGCATATTGACTTGGAAAGCTGTCCATGATACATTGCTAAGTAAAAGAGAAGGCTATAGTAACCCCATTTTTGTGAAAGAAAGTAAACTAATGCTATGTGTTTATGTGTTTGTATATGTGAAGAAGAAAGTGTGTCAGGATTCACACTAGATTTTTAACATTGGTTACATTAGGGGGATGGCTTTGGAGGAAGAATGTAAGAATATATCAATTTAACTTTAGAAACTTTTGTATTGTATTTGAATTGTTTTAGTTAACCTGTGTTGCTTTTGCCATTCAAATGACAAAATAAACATGCTTAAAAAAAGGTGTAGATGCAAGACTGTTCACTGCAGCATTATCTATGATAGTGAAAAATTAGAAAATAATATAAATGTTTAACAATAAAGACTGGTTCAATATGTTTGAAATATCTATATGGCAGAATATTATGTGCCTGTTATAATAATCTTTTTAAACAAATTTTAATGTTGTGGTAAAAAGATCATGCATAATGCAAGGTGAAAAAAGTAGCATATGAAATAGTATATATTTTGTAATTCCAACATCGTAATTAAATTGTACAAAAGACTAGAAGGAAATTTGCTATATTGGTTATTTAACACTGCATACCAAACAGTGATGTAAAATGACAATCATTTATTGTTATTTCTCAAGTCTCTGAGGATTGACTGGGCTCAGTTATGTGGTTCTTGCTCAGAGTCTCTCATACAGTTGCAGTCAGACAATGGCTAGAGTGATCTCAAAGACTTCCTCATTCACACGTCTGGCAGTTGATGCTGGTTGCTGGCTAGGAACTCAGCTGGGGCTTTCAGCTAGAACACTTAAATGTGGCTTCTCAATGTGGCCTGGGTTTCCTCATAGCGTGACAGCTGGGTTCCAAGAACAAGTGTCCCAAGAGAGACAGCTAGGTGGAAGCTATATTGATTTTATGACCTAGCCTTGGGAGTCATGCAGCATTACATCCACCGTATTCTTTCTGTTAGAAGCAAGTCACTAAAGCTAGCCTATATTCTAGAGAAGAGGAATTAGATTCCACACTTTGATGGGACAAATGTCAAAGAATTTTTGAACTTGTTTTAAAACCACCACATATGCCAACATGTTTACAGTCAGTGGTAAGATTTAAATTTTGTTCTTTATTCTTTTCTGAGTTTTCCACATTATCTATGGAATGCATATATTACTTTTTTATTTTTTGTGAGGAAGATGGGCCCTGAGCTAGCATCTGCCAATCCTCCTCTTTTTGCTGAGGAAGACTGGCCCTAGGCTAAGATCCGTGCCCATCTTCCTCCACTTTATATGGGACGCCACAAGTGGGATGCCGCCACAGCATGGCTTGCCAAGCGGTGCATCTATGCGCGCCTGGGATCCGAACCGGCGAACCCCAGGCCGCCACAGCGGAGCGCGTGCACTTAACCGCTTGCGCCACCAAGCCGACCCCTGCATATATTACTTTTAAAATAAGAGAAGAAAAGATAACCAAGTGCCATAGAGTAAATAAGAGCATGGGACAGAGTTATAAGACCAGAATTTTAGTCCTAGCTCTGCCACTAACTCACTGTGAGCCTTGGGCAAGTCCCTTCCCCTTTTGGGGCCTCACGTTCCTCATGTGCCACAATTAAGGGTTTGGACTACATGATCGCAGAAGGCTCTCCAAATACTGGAGTCTTCAGGAATGTTTCTTTTGTGACACCACTGGATTCTGGCTCCTCCTCATTTACCTTTGCATGTTGCTCTTCTTCTGTTTACCCTTTACATGTTGGTGTTCCTCAGAGCTCCATCTCAAGTCTGGGAGCCTTACTTCATTCATTCTCACCATGCTCCCTATTCCCTTTGCTACACTTGCCCTGTAGAGCTGCAACCCAGGATAAATCCAAGTTCCCACCATTTTTCTGCTCAACGCTCAGGCTATTGGAAAACACACATGCACGTGCATGCACCTGGACACACACATGCACACACACACAATGCAGTTTGGAGCCAATACAAATTTATGGTTTCTCATTCTCAATTAGGCCCTCAACTGAGCTGCCCAGTAACCCTTCTGTACGTCCCTAGGTAGCTTATTCTTGAATTTCTTTGTGGCTATTCTACGTTTCCACTTTTCTTCTTAATCCCTCTAATCTGCCTTCTCTCTTCTCATACATGGAAGTTGACTTTGTCTCCTACATGACTGCGAACATGAAGACTCAGGTAGGACCTCCCTCAACTTCCTCTTTCACCACCTATAATCTCAATTTTATCTGGACCCATTATCTCCTCCTTTCCTTCTGTCTCAGTGGAAGAGATATATCTTCTCCTGCTCTGAGTATATCCTTCTACCCAAGCTCTGGATCTGATTCTATCCTGCCTCCTCAGACATTTATGTGATCAATCACCCCCTACCCCCAATACACATACTTCTCTATCTTCAACTTCTTTTTGTCTACTAGCTCTTTCTCCTCAACCTATTGTTGGTTGAAGTATTTTATAGATGTCAATTATATCCAGTTGATTGAGAGCTGTTGAGTTCAATTATGTCCTTACTGATTTTCTGCCTGCTGGATCTGTCCATTTCTGATAGAGGAGTATTGAAGTCTCCAACTATAATAGTGGATTCCTCTATTACTCCTTGCATTTCTATCAGTGTTTGCCTCATGTATTTTGGTGCTCTGTTGTTAAATGCATGCACATTAAGAATTGTTATGTCTTCTTGGAGAATTGACCCCTGTATCATTATGTAATGCTCCTCTTTATCCCTGATAATTTTCCTTGCTCTGAATTCTGCTTTGTCTAAAATTAATATAGCCACTCCTGCTTTCTTTTGTGTAGCGTTAGCATGGTATATCTCGTTCCATCCCTTTACTTTTGATCTATATATGTCTTTATATTTAAAATGCATTTCTTTTGGACAATATATAGTTGGGTCTTATTTTTTGATCCCCTCTGACAATCTCTGTCTTTTAATTGGTGTGTTTAATCTGTTGACACTTAAACAGATTATTGATATAGTTGGATTAATATCTACTGTATCTGTCACTGTTTTCTATTTGTTGCCCTTGTTCTTTGATTCTATTTTTGTCTTCCACTCTATTTCTGCCTTCTGTGGTTTTAATTAAGCATTTCATGTGATTTCATTTTTTCTTTCCTTATCATATCACTTACACTTTTTTTAAAAATATTTTTTAGTGGTTGCCCTAGAGTTTGCAATGTACATTTACAACTAATCGAAGTCCACTTTAAAATAACACTATATCACTTCACAGGTAGTGCAAACACCTTATAACAAAACATTCCTAGTTTCTCTCTCCTGTCCCTTATGTAATTGCTGTTATTCATTTCACTTATCCATAAACTACAATCATCAAATACATTGTTGCTATTATTATGTTGAACAAGCTGTTATCCTTAGATCAATTAAGAATAAAAAATGAAAGTTTTAATTTTACCTTCATTTAGTCCTTCTCTAATACTGTTCCTTTCTTTATGTAGATCTGAGTTTTTGACCTATATAATTTTCCTTCTCTCTGAAGAATTACTTTAAAATTTCTTGCAAGGCAAGTCTGCTGAAGACAAATTCTCTCAATTTTTGATTGTTTGAAAAAGTCTTTATTTCTCCTTCACTTTTGAGGGATAATTTTGCAGGGTACAGAATTCTAGGTTGATGGGTTTCTTTTTCCTCTCAACTCTTGAAATATTTCCTCCATTCTCTTCTTCCTTCCTTTCTTCTTTCTATCTCTCTCTCTTTCTTTCTTTCAATATAATTGACATATAACATTATATTAGTTTCAGGTTTACAACATAATAATTCTATATTTGTATGTATTGTGAAACAATCACCACAATAAATCTAGTTAACATCCACCACACATCGTTAGAGTTTTTTCTTGTAATGAGAACTAAAATCTACTCTCTTAGCAACTTTCAAATATATAATACAGTATTATTAACTATAATTTCCATGCTATACATTACATCCAATGACATTTATTTTATAACTGGAAGTTTGTACCTTTTGACCAACTTCACCTATTTTGCCCATCCCTACCCCTTGCCTCTGGCAACCACCGGTCTGTTCTCTGTATCTATGAGTTCTTTTTTTTTTTTTTTAATTCCACCTATAAGTGAGATCATATGGTATTTATCTTTCGCTGTCTGACTTATTTTACATAGCGTAATGCCCTCAAGTTCCATCCATGTTGTTGCAAATGGCAAGATTTCCTTTTTTAGGGCTGAATAATATTCCATTGTGTATGTGTGTGTGATGTGTGTGTATATATCTATCTCACATTTTTTTCCCATTCATCCATCGATGAACACTTAAGTTGCTTCCATATCTTGGCTATTATAAATAATGCTGCAATGAACATGAGGGAGCATATATCTTTTCAAGTTAGTATTTTTGTTTTCTTCAGATAAATACCCCAACGTGGAATTGCTGGATCATATGGTAGTTCTAGTTTTAATTTTTTGAGTAACCTCCATCCTGTTTTGCATAGTGGTTGCACTAATTTACATTCCCACTAACAGTGTACGAGGGTTCCCTTTTCTCCACATCCTCACCAACACTTGTTATTTCTTGTCTTTTTGATAATAGCCACTCTAACAGGTATGAGGTGATATCTCACTGTGTTTTTGATTTGCATTTCTCTGATGATTAGTGATACTGAGCATCTTTTCATGTACCTGTTGGCCATCTGTATTTCTTCTTTGGAAAAATGTCTATTCACATCCTCTGCCCATTTTTTTATTGATGTTTTAATAGTTTATAACATTGTGAAATTTTGTGTTGTACATTTTTGTTTGTCCATCACCATATATATGTCTCCCTTCACCCCTTGTGCCCACCCCCCACCCCCATTGCGCCTGGTAACCATGATACAGTTTTCTCTGTCCATGTGTTGGTTTATAATCCACGTATGAGTGAGACCGTACAGTGTTTGTCTTTCTCTTTCTGGCTTACTTCACTTAACATAATACCCTCCAGGCCCATCCATGTTGTTGCAAATGGGACGATTTTGTCTTTTTTTATGTCTCTGCCCATTTTTTTGATCAGATTTTTTTTTTGCTATTGAGTTATATGAGTTCTTTACATATTTTGTATATTAACCCCTTTTCAAAAATATTACTTGAAAATATTTTCTCCCTTTTTGTAAGTTGCCTCTTCATTTTGTTGATGGTTTCCTTTGCTGTACAGAAGCTTTTTAGTGTGATGTAGTCCCACTTCTTTATTTTTGCTTTTGTTGCCTTTGATTTTGGTGTCAAATCCAAAAAATCATCACCAAGACCAATGTCAAGGAGCTTACTACCTATGTTTTCTTCTAGGAGTTTTATGGCTTCAGGTCTTGCATTCAAGTCTTTAATCCATTTTGAGTTAATTTTTGTGTATGTGTAAGATAAGTGGTCCAGTTTCATTTTTTGGATGTGATTGCCCAGTATTCCCAGCACCATTTATTGAAGAGACTTTGTTTTCCTTATTATGTATTCTGGGTTCCTTTGTCATAAATTAATTGACCCTATATACATGGGTTTATTTCTGGATTCTTTATACATTTCCATTGATTTTTGTGTCTGTTTTTATGCTAGTATCATACTGTTTTGATTACTATAGCTTTGTAATATAAGTTTGAAATCAGGAAGCATCATCCTCCAACTTTGTTCTTTTTTTTCAAGATTGCATTGGCTATTCAGAGTCTTTTGTGGTTCCATACAAATTTTAGAATTATTTGTTCTATTTCTGTGAAAAATGACATTGTGCTTTTGATAAGGATTGCATTGAATCTGTAGATTGCTTTGGGGAGTATGGACGTTTTAACAATATTAATTCTTCCAATCTATGAGTGCAGAATAGCTTTCCATTTATTTGTGTCTTGTTCAATTTCTTTCATCAATATTTTAGAGTTTTCAGTGTACAGATCTTTCACCTCCATGGTTAAATTTATTCCTAGATATTTTATTCTTTTTGATACAATTATGAATGGGATTGTTTTCTTAATTTCTCTTTCCGATAGTTCATTATTAGTGTATAGATATGCAACAAATTTTTGTATATTGATTTTGCATCCTGAAACTTTACCTAATTAGTATTAGTTCTAAGAGGTTTTTGATGGAGTCTTTAGTGTTTTCTATATATAATGTCATGTCATTTGCAAGTATTGACAGTTTTACTTCTTCCTTTCCAATTTGGATGCCTTTTATTTATTTATTTTCTTGCCTAATTGCTTTGGCCAGGACTTCCAACACTATATAGAACAAAAGTGGTCAGAGACTTCACTCTCTTCTTGCTTCATGGTCCTGAAAAAAAGTTTGCTTTAATTCTTATCCTCATTCCTCTATAGGTAAGGTGTCCCCCCCACTTTGGCTTCTTTCAAGATTTTCTCTTTATCTTTGATTTTCTGCAGTTTGAATATGGTATGCTTAGGTATAGAATTTTTGGCATTTGTCCTCTTTGTTGTTCACTGAGCTTCCTGGATCTGTAATTTGGTGTTTGGCATGAATTTTGGGAAATTCTCAGTCATTATTGCTTCAAATATTTTTTTCTATACCTTTCTCTCTTCTTCTTCTGTTATTACCATTACATGTATATTATACCTTTTGTAGTTATTCCACAGTTCTTAGATATTCTGTTCCATTTTTTTTAGTCTCTTTTCGTTTTGCTTTCCAATTTCAGAAGTTTCTATTGACATATCCTCAAGCTCAGTGATGCTTTTCTCAATCACATCAATTCTACTAATGAGCCCATCAAAGACTTTTTAAATTTCTGTTACAGTGTTTTTTATTTCTAGCATTTCTTTTTGATTTTCCCTTAGAATTTTATTCTCTCTGGTTATATCACTCATCTGTGCTTTCAGATGGAATCACCCTTGACTTTTTCATCTTTCCTCAGTAAACTCCATTACTGAGTTATCAGAATGTTTTTCCAATCAGTCAAGTTCTCTCTATCCCCACTCCCACTGCCTTAGTTAAGACCATTATCACCTCTTGCCTGGACTATTACAAAAGCCTCCTAACTGGTTTCCACAACTTCAGTCTTATTCCCTTATAATACTAATCCATAAATTCGATCCTGCTATTTATCTGTCTGAAATCTCTCAGGGACTGACCATTGTTGTGGGATAAATCTTAAACCCTCAGAATGTCATTCAGGGGCCTCCATGGTCCATGCCTGTCAGACTATGACATAGTCTTTCCAATACTTGCAATGTACACTCTTATCCCCTTTCTCTGTTTAAGGAACTCCTGCTTATCCTTCAAGACCTAGCTTGAGTATTACCTCTTTCTATAGGAGGAAGTCCTTTCTGATCTCCTAATTTGATTTTTTTCTTTTTGAATTTTTTCTCATGTTAAAATATATGTGGCATAAAATTTGGCATTTTAACTCTAAGTGTACAATTCAGTGACATTAATAACATTCACAATGTTAGCACCATAACCACTATTTCTAAAACTTTTCATCATCCCAACAGAAACTCCATGACCATTAAGCAATAACTCCCCTAGCCCCAGGCCGGATAGCCTCTAATCTAATTTCTGAGTCTATGCATTTGCTTATTCTACATATTTAATATAAGTGGAATCAAATAGTATTTGTCTTTTTCTGTCTGGCTTTTTTCACTTAGCATAATGTTTTCAAGGTTCATCCGTATTGTAACTTGTGTCAGAATTTTCTTCCTTTTTAGGAATGAATAATATTCTAGTCCGTGTGTGTGTGTGTGTGTGTGTGTGTATGTGTGTACACACCATATTTCGTTATTCATTCATCTGTTGATGGACACTTGAGTTGTTCCTACCTTTTGGCTATAGTGAATAATGCAACTGTGATCGTGGGTGTACAAATACCTGTTTGAGTGCCTGCTTTTAATTCTTTTGGATATGTACTTAGCAGTGGAATTGCTGGGTCATATGGTAATTCTATATTTAGCTTTTTGAGGAACCTCCAAACTCTTTTCCACAGCAGCTGTACCATTTACATTCTTACCAGAAATGTATGAAAGTTCCAATTTCTCCACATCCTCTCCAACACTTGCTATTATCTATTTTTTTTATTATAGCCATCCAAGTAGGTATGAAGTGGTATCTAATTTTGGTATTAATTTGCATTTCCTTAATGACTAATGTTGAGCATCTTTCTATGTGCATTTTGGCCACTTATATATCTTCTTTGGAGAAATATCTATTCAGATCCTTTGCCCATTTTTAAATTGGATTGTTTATCTTATTATTTTGGAGTTGTAGATGTTCTTCATAAATTCTGGGTATTAAACCCTTATCAGACATATGATTTGCAAATATTTTATCCCATTCTGTAAGTTGTATTTTCACTTTCTTGGTAATGTCCTTTGATGCACAAAAGTTTTTAATTTTGACGAAGTCTAATTTATTCATTTTTTCTATTGTTGTTTATGCTTTTGGTGTCATATGTAAGAATCCATTGCCAAATGCAAGGTCACAACAGTCCAGTTTTGCCAACACTGTTTCTTTCCTCATTGAATGGACTAGGTACCCTTGTTGATAATCACTTGGCAATGTATGTATGAATTTATTTTTGGACTCTCATTTTTTCCCCATTGATCTATATGTCTATTTCTATGTCATTACTGCACTATTTTGATTACTGTAGCTTTGTAGTAAGTTTTGAAACTTTATTCTCCTTTTTCAATATTGTTTTGACTAATTGGAGCCCCTTGCACTTCCATCTGAATTTCAGGATTGGCTTTCCATTTCTGCAAAAAAGACTTGCAATGTTGATGGTGATTGCATTGAATCTGTAGATGACTTTGGGTAGTATTGACAACTTAACAATATTGAGCCTAATGACCTGTGAACATGGGATGTATTTCCACTTATTTAGATCTTCTTTGATTACTCTCAGCAATGTTTTGTAGTTTTCAGTGTACAAGTCTTTCACCTCCTTCCTTAAATTTGTTCCTAGGTATTTTATTTTTTTAAATGCTGTTGTAAATGGAATTGCTTTCTTAATTTCATTTTTGGATTGTTGATTACAAGAGTATAAAAATACAACTGATTTTTGTGTCTTGATCTTGTACCCAGCAACATTGCTGAATTCATTTATTAGCTCTAGTAGACTTCTTGTGGATTCTTTGGGATTTTCTATACATAAGACCATGTCATCTGCAAATAGGGATAATTTTACTTCTTCCTTCCAATTGGTTGAGTTTGTTTCTTTTTCTTGTCTATTTTCTCTGGCTAGAACTTCCAGTACAATGTTGAACAGCAGTGGTGAAAGTGGGCATCCGCATATTTTTCTTGATCTTAGGGGGAAAGCTTTTAGTCTTTTACCATTGAGTATGATGTTAGTTGTGGGTTTCTCATAAATGCCCTTTACCGTGTTGAGGAAGTTCCCTTCTATTCCTAGCTTATTGAGTAATTTTTTTTTAAATTTTTTGTTTATTGCAGTAACATTGGTTTATAACATTGTAAAAATTTCAGGTGTACATCATTGTACTTCTATTTCTGCATAGATTACATCATGTTCACCACCAAAATACTAATTACAACCCATCACCACACACATGTACCGAATTATCCCTTTCACCCTCCTCCCTCCCCCCTTCCCCTCTGGTAACCACCAATCCAATCTCTGTCCCTATGTGTTTGTTTATTGTTGTTATTATCTACTACATAATGGAGGAAATCATACGGTATTTGACCTTCTCCCTCTGACTTATTTCACTTTGCATTATACCCTCAATGTCCATCCATGTTGTCACAAATGGCTGGATTTCATCGTTTCTTATGGCTGAGTAGTATTCCATTGTGTATATATACCACAGCTTCTTTATCCATTCGTCCCTTGATGGGCACTTAGGTTGCTTCCAAGTCTTGGCTATTGTGAATAACGCCGCAACGAACACAGGGGTGCATGTACCTTTACAAATTGGTGTGTTCAAGTTCTTTGGATAAATACCCAGCAGTGAAATAGCTGGATCATATGGTAGATCCATCCTTGATTTTTTGAGGAATCTCCATACTGTTTTCCATAGTGGCTGCACCAGTTTGCACTCCCACCAGCAGTGTATGAGAGTTCCCTTCTCTCCACATCCTCTCCAACACATGTTGTTTCCTGTCTTGTTAATTATAGCCATTCTGACGGGCATGAGGTGATATCTCATTGTAGTTTTGATTTGCATTTCCCTGATAGTTACTGATTTTGAACATCTTTTCATGTGTCTGTTGGCCATCTGTAGATCTTCTTTGGAGAAATGTCTGTTCAGGTCTTTTGCCCATTTTTTAATTGGGTTGGTAGTTTTTTTGTTGGTGAGATGCATGAGTTCTTTATATATTTTGGAGATTAAGCCCTTATCAGAAGTATGGTTTGCAAATATCTTCTCCCAATTGTTAGGTTGTCTTTTCGTTTTGTTGATGGTTTCCTTTGCTGTGCAGAAGCTTTTTAGTTTGATGTAGTACCATTTGTTCATTTTTTTCTATTGTTTCTCTTGCCCGGTCAGACGTGGTGTTTGAAAAGATGTTGCAAAGACCGATGTCGAAGAGCGTACTGCCTATGTTTTCTTCTAGAAGTTTCACAGTTTCAGGTCTTACATTCAAGTCTTTAATCCATTTGGAGTTAATTTTTGTGTATGGTGTAAGGTAAGGGTCTACTTTCATTTTTTTGCTTATGGCTATCCGGTTTTCCCAACACCATTTGTTGAAAAGACTTTCTTTTCTCCATTGTATGTTCTTGGCTCCTTTGTCAAAGATTAGCTGTCCATAGAGTGTAGGTTTATTTCTGGGCTTTTGATTCTATTCCATTGATCTGTGTGTCTGTTTTTGTGCCAGTACCATGCTGTTTTGGTTACTATAGCTTTGTAGTATATTTTGAAATCAGGGAGTGTGATACCTCCAGCTTTGTTCTTTTTTCTCAGGATTCCTTTAGCTATTCGGGGTCTTTTGTTGTTCCATATAAATTTTAGGATTCTTTGTTCTATTTCTGTGAAAAATGTTGTTGGAACTTTGATAGGGATTGCATTGAATCTATAGATGGCTTTAGGAAGTATGGACATCTTAACTATGTTAATTCTTCCAATCCAAGAGCACGGAATATCTTTTCATTTCTTTGTGTCTTCTTCAATTTCTTTCAGAAATGTTTTATAGTTTTCGGTGTACAGATCTTTCACCTCTTTGGTTAAGTTTATTCCTAGGTATTTTATTCATTTTGTTGCAATTGTAAATGGGATGGTATTCTTAATTTCTTTTTCTGCTAACTCGTTGTTAGTGTACAGAAATGTAACTGATTTATGTATGTTGATTTTGTATCCTGCAACTTTACCATATTCGTTTATTACTTCTAAAAGTTTTCTGGTGGATTCTTTAGGGTTTTCTATATATAAAATCAAGTCATCTGCAAATAGTGACAGTTTCACCTCTTCCTTTCCAATTTGGATCCCTTTTATTTCTTTCTCTGGCCTGATTGCTCTGGCTAGGACTTCCAGTACTATGTTAAATAGGAGTGGTGAGAGTGGGCATCCTTGTCTGGTTCCTGTTCTCAGAGGGATAGCTTTCAGTTTTTCACCATTGAGGATGATATTGGCTGTGGGTTTCTCATATGTGGCCTTTATTATGTTGAGGTACTTTCCTTCTATACCCATTTTATTCAGAGTTCTTATCATAAATGGATGCTGTATCTTTTCAAATGCTTTCTCTGCATCTATTGAGATGATGATGTGATTTTTCTTATTCATATTATAATGTGGTGTATTACGTTGATCGATTTGCGAATGTTAAACCATCCCTGCATCCCTGGAATAAATCCCACTTGATCATGGTGTATAATCTTTTTAATGTATTGTTGTATGCGATTTGCTAGTATTTTCTTGAGGATTTTCGCATCGATGTTCATCAGTGACATTGGCCTGTAATTTTCTTTTTTTGTGTTGTCCTTGTCTGGTTTTGGTATTAGGGTAATGTCAGCTTTGTAGAATGAGTTAGGGAGCTTCCCCCCGCATGAAGTTTTCAGAAGAGTTTGAGAAGGATAGGTATTAAGTCTTCTTTGAATGTTTGGTAGAATTCACCAGGGAAGCCGTCTGGTCCTGGACTTTTATTTTTGGGGAGGCTTGTGATTACTGTTTCGATCTCCTTACTGGTGATTGGTCTATTCAAATTCTCTACTTCTTCTTGATCCAATTTTGGAAGGTTGTATGATTCTAAGAATTTATCCATTTCTTCCAGATTGTCGAATTGGTTGGCATATAGCTTTTCATAGTATTCTCTTATAATCTTTTGTATTTCTGAGGTGTCTGTTGTAATTTCTCCTCTTTCATTTCTGATTTTACTTATTTGTGCCTTCTCTCTTTTTTTCTTGGTGAGTCTAGCGAAAGGTTTGTCAATTTTGTTGATCTTTTCAAAGAACCATCTCTTGGTTTTATTAATTTTTTCTATTGTTTTTTTGGTCTCTATTTCATTTATTTCTGCTCTGATTTTTATGATTTCCCTTCTTCTACTGATTTTGGGCTTTGTTTGTTCTTCTTTTTCCAGTTCCTTTAAGTGAATTGTTAGATTGTTTATTTGAGATTTTTCTTGTTTGTTGAGATAGGCCTGTATCGCTATAAACTTCCCTCTTAGAACCGCTTTTGCTGTATCCCACAAATTCTGGCATGTCGTATTTTCATTTTCATATGTCTCCAGGTATTTTTTGATTTCTTCTTTGATTTCCTCGTTGACCAAGTCGTTGTTCAGTAGCATTTTGTTTAAGCTCCACGTATTTGTGGCTTTTCTGATTTTCTTCCTATAGTTGATTTCTAGTTTCATACCATTGTGGTCAGAAAAGATGCTTGGTATTATTTCAATCTTCTTAAATTTATGGAGACTTGTTTTGTGGCCTAATATGTGATCAATCCTGGAGAATGTTCCATGTGCATTTGAAAAGAACGTGTATTCTTCAGTTTTTGGATGCAATGCTCTGTATATATCTAGTAGGTCCATCTGTTCTAGTGTGTCATTTAAGGCCAATGTTTCCTTGTTGAACTTCTGTTTGGATGATCCATCCATTGGTGTAAGTGGAGTGTTAAAGTCCCCTACTATTATTGTGTTACTGTCTATTTCTGTTTTTATGTCTGTTAATAATTGCTTTATATATTTAGGTGCACCTACATTGGGTGCGTAGACACTTACAAGTGTTATATCCTCTTGTTGGATGGTTTCCTTGATCATTATATAATGCCCTTCTTTGTCTCTTTTTACAGTTTTTGTTTGAAAGTCTATTTTGTCTGATATGAGTACTGCTACCCCAGCTTTCTTTTCATTACCATTTGCGTGGAGTATCATTTTCCATCCCTTCACTTTCAGTTTGTGAGTGTCTTTAGGTCTGAAGTGTGTCTCTTGTATGCAGCATATATATGGGTCTTGTTTTTTTATCCATTCAGCCACCCTATGCCTTTTAATTGGAGCATTTTGTCCACTGACGTTTAAAGTAGCTATTGATAAGTATGTACTTACTGTCATTTTTTAACTTTTTTTTTCTGAGTGTTTTAGTAGTCCTTCTCTGTTCCTTTCTTCTTCTATACAGAATTGATGGTCACTTTAGTTTGACCTCTGTCTGAAAGCTGTACTCTTTAACTCCCTCCTCTCTTCTTTTATGTTTTTGATATCATATCTAACCTCTTTTTGTGCATTTGTATCCATTACCCTCTTATCATGGAAATAGATAATTTTTCCTATTTGTGGTCTTCTCTTTTCCCCTTAAATCAGTCCCTTTAACATTTCTTGTAGCACTGGTTTCTTGGTGACAAACTCCTTTAATTTTTGCTTGTCTGGGAAAATTTTGATCTTTCCTTCCATTTTGAATGATAACCTTGCTGGGTAGAATATTCTTGGCTGTAAGTTTTTTCCTTTTAGCACTTTAAATATATCGTGCCATTCTGTTCTAGCCTGTAAGGTTTCTGCTGAGAAGACAGCTGATAGCCTTATGGGGTTTCCTTTGTATGTAACTTGACATTCTCTTGCGGCTTTTAGGCTTCTCTCTTTATCTTTAATTCTGCACATTTTGATTATGATCTGTCTTGGTGTGGGCCTCTTTGGGTTTACCTTGTTTGGGGCTCTGTGTGATTCCTATACCTGGATGTCTGTTTCCTTTCCTAGGTTAGGGAAGTTTTCATCTATTATTTCTTGAAATAGATTCTCTGCCCCCATGTCTCGCTCTTCTCCTTCCAGGACACCTATAACACAGATGTTAGTGCGCTTAACTGTCCTCAGTCTTTTTAATTCTTTTCTCTTTTACCTGTTCACCCTGTGTAATTTCTTCTAGTCTTTCGTCCAGCTCACACATCCGTTCTTCTGTATCCTCTACTCCGCTTTAGAGTCCCTCTAATAAATTTTTCATTTCCAGTATTGTATTCTTCATTTCTGATTGGTTCTTTTTTATATCTTCCATTTCTTTGTTGTCATTCTCACTGAGTTCATCTTTTCTTCTCCCCAGATCAGTGAGCATCCTTAACACTCTCAGTTTGAACTCTCTGTCTGGTAGGTTGCTCATTTCTGTTTCACTTAGTTCCTTTTCTGGGGTTTTGTCCTGTTCCCTTACTGGAATGTATTCTTTTGCCTCCTCATTTTGCCTCTTTCCCTGTGCTTGTGTCTACGTATTAGGTAGGTCAGCTACGTCTCCTGTTCTTGGATAGGTGACCTTATGTAAGTGATGCCTTAGGAGGCTTCCAGTGTGCTTCCCTCAGTTCTCAATCTTCCCGGGTTGACCCCTAAGTGGGCTACGTGTGTCCTTCTGTTGTGGCCTGTTTGCTCTCTCTGTAGGTGCCCAGGGAGGCTGAGTTATGCTCCTGGGCAGCTGTTGTAATGCTCAGCTGCTTGTAGTTGTTGTGGGCCCTTCAGTCTCTTTATCAGGTGTGGGGAGCCCCAGCACTGTTCGCTGCAAGTTCTAATACCACATTTGTGTTGCACTATTTCTTTTAAGTGAGTAGGCCCCCACTGTGACAGGATGTTAGGCTCAGGGCCTTACAATTGCTGTAAGCCTCTAGCCTATTAGGTCTCTTGTCAGCTCTCTGAGGATTGCAGCTGGGTGGGGCTGGCCTCAGGCACAGGAGCACCCAATTGTTTCAGGCTTTGGAAGGTGGGGCAAACCTCCTATGTGGGTCTTTGAGAAGCACAAATCTTCTGCAGCTGACAAGCCCTGCCACCCACAGGTCCACACACACAGTCAACACAGTCCTGCCCAGGGTGAGCGCCCTGACCTCCCCAAGCGGACCCAGTCTCTCCACGGCGGGAGCCCCGCACACTCTGCCACCGCCCCACAGTCTCCACCCGCTCCTTGTGCACACCCTGCCCTGCTCAAGTTGGCTCAGTTGCCAGGCTGCAGAGAATCCAGTCACCAATCTATGCAGGCCCACAAGTTGCCTGAGGGCTTGTTGTTGGGTGGAGCCAGTCTCTAGGGTGGGCTGCCTGCCCCGGCTGAGCTGGATTAAATCAGTGCTCTAGCGGGTGGGGCAGACCCTGGGCTAGCAGGCCTTAGGGAGAACTCCAATGGCGTCTGTGTCAGCATGCCAACACCAGGCCACAACATTGGCCGCCGCCAATGTCCCAGTCCCTGGAGAGGTCTCACCCCTCACTGAGATGCACTCAGGGCCTATTAGGTGAGTCTCTTGTCACCAAAGCACTGTGCACCTTTCTTTCTGTGATTTTAGGATGCTTTCTGAAACAGGTGAGTTTGCATGTGGGCCCTTTAAGAGCCAGTTTTAGTTTCTTTGTGAACCGGGTTTTCTGGGGGTACTCCCCAATGCTTTAGTAGCAGGCAAAGTCAGATATTATGCCGCTGGTCTCGATTGTGCTGCGTCCACAAAATGCCCACAGCGGGGGCGCTCCCCGGCTCAGGGCCCTGTGCCTCCAGGGAGGACTGCGTACCTGTGAGCTGCTGCCGGCGGCCGTGAAGCTGGCGGCTTGTGAAGGCGGCGCTTTTCCTCTCCAGAAGGGAGTCTCTGCCTCGTCCACTTCAGTTAGGATTGTCCGTTGTTGCAGGAGTTCCTCTTATCCAGTTTTCAGTTCTGTCTTAGGGGTAATTTTTCCACGAGTAGTTGTAAATTGGCTGTGTCCACGGGAGGAGGTGAGTTCCAAGTCTGCTTACGCCACCATCTTGACTCTCGCTTATTGAGTAATTTTTAAAAAATTTTTTGTTTATTGCAGTAACATTGGTTTATAACATTGTATAAATTTCGGATGTACATCATTATACTTCTATTTCTGCATAGATTACATCATGTTCACCACCAAAATACTAATTACAACCCATCACCACACACATGTGCCAAATTATCCCTTTCTCCCTCCTCCCTCCCTCCTTCCCCTCTGGTAACCACCAATCCAATCTCTGTCTCTATGTGTTTGTTTGTTGTTGTTATTATCTACTACTTAATGAGTAAGATCATACGGTATTTGACCTTCTCCCTCTGACTTATTTCACTTTGCATAATATCCTCAGTGTCCATCCATGTTCTCACAAATCAAAACTACAATGAGATATCACCTCATGCCCGCCAGAATGGCTATAATTAACAAGGCAGGAAACAAGTGTTGGAGAGGATGTGGAGAGAAGGGAACTCTCATACACTGCTGGTGGGAGTGCAAACTGGTGCATCCATTATGGAAAACAGTAGGGAGATTCCTCAAAAAATTAATAATAGTACTACCATATGATCCAGCTATTCCACTGCTGGGTATTTATCCAAAGAACTTGAGTATTTTTTTAAGAGAGCATCAATTGAGATGGTCATGTGTCTTTTTCCTCTTCATTCTATTAATGTGTTGAATTACACTGGTTGATTTTCTTTTGTTGAACCATCCTTGCATTCCTGAGATAAATCTCAATTGTTCATGGTGTATAATTCTTTTAATATGCTATATTATTTGGTTTATTAGTTCCTTTTGTTGAGGACTTTTGCATCTATATTCATAAGGGATATTGGTCTGTAGTTTTCTTGTGGTGTCTTCATCTGCCTTTTTTTTGTTTGTTTTTTAATTTTTTGTTTATTGCAGTAACATTGGTTTATAACACTGTATAAATTTCAGGTGTACATCATTATACTTCTATTTCTGCATAGATTACATCATGTTCACCACCAAAATACTAATTACAACCCATCACCACTCACCTGTGCTGAATTATCCCTTTTGCCCTCCACCTTCCCCCCTTCCCCTCTGGTAACCACCAATACAATCTCTGTGTCTACGTGTTTGTTTATTGTTGTTGTTATCTACTACTTAATGAAGGAAATCATATGGTATTTGACCTTCTCCCTCTGACTTATTTCACTTTGCATAATACCCTCAATGTCCATCCATGTTGTCACAAATGCCTGGATTTCATCATTTCTTATGGCTGAGTAGTATTCCATTGTGTATATATACCACATCTTCTTTATCCATTCGTCCCTTGATGGGCACTTAGGTTGCTTCCAAGTCTTGACTATTGTGAATAACACTGCAATGAACACAGGGGTGCATGTATCTTTATGCATTGGTGTTTTCAAGTTCTTTGGAAAAATACCCAACAGTAGAATAGTTGGATCATATGGTAGTTCTATCCTTGATTTCTTGAGGAATCTCCATACTGTTTTCTTCATTTGCCTTTGATGTCAGGGTAACGCTGGCCTCATAGAATGTGTTAGGAAGTGTTTATTCCTCTTCTATTTTTTGGAAGAGTTTGAGAGTATTGGTGTTAATTATTTTTTAAATGATTGGTAGATTTCACCAGTGAAGCCATTTGGTCCTGGGCTTTTCTTTTTGTCAATTTTTTGATTACTGACTTAAGCTCTTTATTTGTTATAGGTCTGTTGTAATTTTCTATTTCATTTTGATTCAGTTTAAGTAATTAGTGCATTTCTAGGAATTTGTCCATTTCATCTAGGTTATCTAATTTGTTGGTGTATAATTATTCATAGTATTATCTTATAATCCTTTTCATTTCTGTATGGTTGGTAGTAATGTCCCCAGTTTCATTTCTTTTTATTTATTTATTTATTTATTATTTTATTTTTTAAAATTTTTTGTTTATTGCAGTAACATTGGTTTATAACACTGTATAAATTTCAGGTGTACATCATTATACTTCTATTTCTGCATAGATTACACCATGTTCACCACGCAAATACTAATTACAACCCATCACCACACACCTGTGCCGAATTATCCCTTTCGCTCTCCTCCCAGTTTCATTTCTGATTTTAGTTATTTCTGTCTTCTCTCTTCGTTTCCTTGTCAGTCTAGCTAACATTGTCAATTTTATTGGTCTTTTCAAAGAACCAATTTTTGGTTTCGTTGATTTCCTCTATTGCTTTTATATTTTATGGATCTCTGCCCTAGTCTTTACTTTTTTCTAGCTTTATTGAGATATTATCAGCATACAACATTGTGTAAGTTTAAGGTATACAATGTAATGATTTGATATATGTATATATTGTGAAATGATTACACAATAACATTAGTTAACACATCCATCACCTCACATAGTCCCTTTTTTTTTTGTAGTGAGAGCTTTTAAAATTTATTCTCTTAGCAACTTTCACATATAAAATGCAGTATTGTTAGTTCTAGTCTTTATTATTTCCTTCGTTTTGCTAGTTTTAAGTTTGGTTTGGTTTTCATTTTCTAGTTCCTCAAGATGTAAAGTTAAGTTATTTATTTTTGATCTTCTTATTTTTAAATTTAGGCAATTGTAGCTATAAATTTCCCTCATCACTGCTTTTGCTACATCGCATAAGTTTTGTAACGTTGTTTTTTTCTTTGGTTTTCATTTGTTTCTATGTATTTTCTAATTTTCATGCTGACTTCTTTTTTGACCCATTGGTTTTTTTAAGAGTGTTTTGTTTGGTTTCCACTTAGTTGTACATTTTTCAGTGTTCCTTCTGTTAGTGATTTCTAGCTTCATTTCATTATGGTCAGAAAAGGCGCTTTATAAGATTCCAATCTTTAAATTTATTGAGACTTTGTTTGTAGCCTAACATCTGATCTATCCTGGGGAATGTTCAAAGTATGCTTGAGAAGAATGTGTATTCTTCTCTTGTTGGGTGGAGTGTTCTATGTATGTCTGTTAGGTCTAGTTGTCCATACTGTGTTTAAAGTCCTTTGTTTACTTATTCATCTTCTGTCTCATTGTCTTATTCATTACTGAAAGTGGGATATTGAAGTCTCCAACTATTATGTTAGATCTGTCTATTTCTTCCTTCAATTCTGTCAGTATTTGCTTTATATGTTTTGGGGCTTTGTTGTTAGGTGCATATGTGTTTACAGTTGTTATATCTTCTTGATGAATTGACTCTCATTAATATATAATGTCCTTCTTGTCTCCTTTAAAAGTTCTTGACTTAAAGTCCATTTTGTCTGATATTAGTATAGTCACTCTAGCTCCCTTTTGGTTACTGTTTGTATGGAAAATCTTTTTCCATCTTATCACTTTCTTTTTTTTTTTTTGTGTTGTTTTCTGATATTTTATACAGAATTTCCACTCATTTGATTTGGACAGGGTGGTGACCACATCACTTCAGTCCACTTAATGTACTAACTTGCTACAGATTCCCTTAAATATTATTTTAATTAATACAAAAAAAGAGCATCACAATTCAAACTTGTGTACTCACCACCTAACTTAAGGAAAGATATTACCAATATACTTGATGCACCAGTGTATGCACTTGGTCTTCCCTGGCCATTTCTTTCTCATCCTAGTCTCTATTCTGTTGTTTTGATCTATTTGTCCATTTGAGTGACAAAATCACGCTGTTTTAATTACTATAGCTTTATAATAAAATGTTATAGTTGATAATCTAAATCTCCTCACCTTTTTCTTTTTAAAAATTCCCTTGGTAATTCCAAGGCAGAGTTTTTTTTTTTTTTTTTTTAATTGCAGTAACATTGGTTTATAACATTGCAAAAATTTCAGGTGTACATCATTGTACTTCTATTTCTGCATGGACTACATCATGTTCACCACCAAAATACTAATTACAACCCATCACCACACACATGTACCGAATTATCCCTTTCACCCTCCACCCTCCCCCCTTCCCCTCTGGTAACCACCAATCCAATCTCTGTCCCTATGTGTTTGTTTATTGTTGTTATTATCTACTACTTAATGAAGGAAATCATACGGTATTTGGCCTTCTCCCTCTGACTTATTTCACTTTGCATTATACCCTCAATGTCCATCCATGTTGTCACAAATGGCTGGATTTCGTCGTTTCTTATGGCTGAGTAGTATTCCATTGTGTATATATACCACAGCTTCTTTATCCATTCGTCCCTTGATGGGCACTTAGGTTGCTTCCAAGTCTTGGCTATTGTGAATAAGGCTGCAATGAACACAGGGGTGCATGTACCTTTGCAAATTGGTGTTTTCAAGTTCTTTGGATAAATACCCAACAGTGGAATAGCTGGATCATATGGTAGTTCTATCCTTGATTTTTTGAGGAATCTCCATACTGTTTTCCATAGTGGCTGCACCAGTTTGCACTCCCACCAGCAGTGTATGAGAGTTCCCTTCTCTCCACATCCTCTCCAACACATGTTGTTTCCTGTCTTGTTAATTATAGCCATTCTGACAGGCGTGAGGTGATATCTCATTGTAGTTTTGATTTGCATTTCCCTGATAGTTAGTGATTTTGAACATCTTTTCATGTGTCTGTTGGCCATCTGTATATCTTCTTTGGAGAAATGTCTGTTCAGGTCTTTTGCCCATTTTTTAATTGAGTTGTTAGTTTTTTTGTTGTTGAGATGCATGAGTTCTTTATATATTTTGGAGATTAAGCCCTTATCAGATGTATGGTTTGCAAATATCTTCTTCCAATTGTTAGGTTGTCTTTTCGTTTTGTTGATGGTTTCCTTTGCTGTGCAGAAGCTTTTTAGTTTGATGTAGTCCCATTTGTTTATTTTTTCTATTGTTTCTCTTGCCCGGTCAGATGTGGTGTTAGAAAAGATGTTGCTAAGACCGATGTCGAAGAGCGTACTGCCTATGTTTTCTTCTAGAACTTTCACAGTTTCAGATCTTACATTCAAGTCTTTAATCCATTTGGAGTTAATTTTTGTGTATGGTGTAAGGTAAGGATCTACTTTCATTTTTTTGCATATGCCTATCCAGTTTTCCCAACACCATTTGTTGAAGAGACTTTCTTTTCCCCATTGTATGTTCTTGGCTCCTTTGTCAAAGATTAGCTGTCCATAGATGTGTGGGTTTATTTCTGGGCTTTCAATTCTATTCCATTGATCTGTGTGTCTGTTTTTGTGCCAGTACCATGCTGTTTTGGTTACTATAGCTTTGTAGTATATTTTGATATCAGGGAGTGTGATACCTCCAGCTTTGTTCTTTTTTCTCAGGATTCCTTTAGCTATTCGGGGTCTTTTGTTGTTCCATATGAATTTTAGGATTCTTTGTTCTATTTCTGTGAAAAATGTTGTTGGAACTTTGATAGGGATTGCATTGAATCTATAGATGGCTTTAGGAAGTATGGACATCTTAACTATGTTAATTCTTCCAATCCAAGAGCACGGAATATCTTTCCATTTCTTTGTGTCTTCTTCAATTTCTTTCAGAAATGTTTTATAGTTTTCGTGTACAGATCTTTCACCTCTTTGGTTAAGTTTATTCCTAGGTATTTTATTCTTTTTGTTGCAATTGTAAATGGGATTGTATTCTTAATTTCTCTTTCTGCTACTTCGTTGTTAGTGTACAGAAATGCAACTGATTTTTGTATGTTGATTTTGTATCCTGCAACTTTACCATATTCGTTTATTACTTCTAAAAGTTTTCTGGTGGATTCTTTAGGGTTTTCTATATATAAAATCATGTCATCTGCAAATAGTGACAGTTTCACTTCTTCCTTTCCAATTTGGATCCCTTTTATTTCTTTCTCTTGCCTGATTGCTCTGGCTAGGACTTCCAATACTATGTTAAATAGGAGTGGTGACAGTGGGCATCCTTGTCTGGTTCCTGTTCTTAGAGGGATATCTTTCAGTTTTTCACCATTAAGGATGATATTAGCTGTGGGTTTCTCATATATGGTCTTTATTATGTTGAGGTACTTTCCTTCTATACCCATTTTATTCAGAGTTTTTATCATAAATGGATGCTGGATCTTGTCAAATGCTTTCTCTGCATCTATTGAGATGATCATGTGATTTTTGTTCTTCATTTTATTAATGTGGTGTATTACGTTGATTGATTTGCGAATGTTAAACCATCCCTGCATCCCTGGAATAAATCCCACTTGATCCTGGTGTATAATCTTTTTAACGTATTGTTGTATGCGATTTGCTAGTATTTTGTTGAGGATTTTCGCATCGATGTTCATCAGTGATATTGGCCTGTAATTTTCTTTTTTTGTGTTGTCCTTGTCTGGTTTTGGTATCAGGGTAATGTCAGGTTCGTAGAATGAGTTAGGGAGCTTCCCCCCCTCCTCAATTGTTTGGAAGAGTTTGAGAAGGATAGGTATTAAGTCTTCTTTGAATGTTTGGTAGAATTCACCAGGGAAGCCGTCTGGTCCTGGACTTTTATTTTTGGGGAGGTTTTTGATTACTGTTTCGATCTCCTTACTGGTGATTGGTCTATTCAAATTCTCCACTTCTTCTGGATCCAGTTTTGGAAGGTTGTATGATTCTAAGAATTTATCCATTTCTTCCAGATTGTCGAATTGGTTGGCATATAGTTTTTCATAGTATTCTCTTATAATCTTTTGTATTTCTGAGGTGTCTGTTGTAACCTCTCCTCTTTCATTTCTGATTTTACTTATTTGTGCCTTCTCTCTTTTTTTCTTGGTGAGTCTAGCTAAAGGTTTTTCTATTTTGTTGATCTTTTCAAAGAACCAGCTCTTGGTTTTATTAATTTTTTCTATTTTTTTTGGTGTCTATTTCATTTATTTCTGCTCTGATTTTTATTATTTCCCTTCTTCTACTGATTTTGGGCTTTGTTTGTTCTTCTTTTTCCAGTTCCTTTAGGTGCATTTTTAGATTGTTTATTTGAGATTTTTCTTGTTTGTTGAGATAGGCCTGTATCGCTATAAACTTCCCTCTTAGAACCGCTTTTGCTGTATCCCATAAATTCTGGCAAGTCGTATTTTCATTTTCATTTGTCTCCAGGTATTTTTTGATTTCTTCTTTGATTTCTTCGTTAACCCAGTCGTTGTTCAGTAGCATTTTGTTTAATCTCCATGTATTTGTGGCTTTTCTGATTTTCTTCCTATAGTTGATTTCTAGTTTCATACCGTTGTGGTCAGAAAAAGATGCTTGGTATTATTTCAATCTTCTTAAATTTATGGAGACTTGTTTTGTGGCCTAATATGTGATCAATCTTGGAGAATGTTCCATGTGCATTTGAAAAGAACGTGTATTCTTCGGTTTTTGGATGGAATGCTCTGTATATATCTACTAGGTCCATCTGTTCTAAGGTGTCGTTTAAGGCCAATGTTTCCTTATTGATCTTCTGTTTGGATGATCTATCTGTTGGTGTAAGTGGAGTGTTAAAGTCCCCTACTATTATTGTGTTACTGTCTATTTCTGTTTTTATGTCTGTCAATAATTGCTTTATATATTTAGGTGCACCTACATTGGGTGCGTAGATATTTACAAGTGTTATATCCTCTTGTTGGATTGTTCCCTTGATCATTATGTAATGCCCTTCTTTGTCTCTTTTTACAGTTTTTGTTTTAAAGTCTATTTTGTCTGATATGAGTACTGCTACCCCAGCTTTCTTTTCATTGCCATTTGCGTGGAGTATCTTTTTCCATCCCTTCACTTTCAGTTTGTGAGTGTCTTTAGGTCTGAAGTGTGTCTCTTGTATGCAGCATATATATGGGTCTTGTTTTTTTATCCAGTCAGCCACCCTATGCCTTTTAATTGGGGCATTTAGTCCATTGACGTTTAAAGTAGCTATTGATAAGTATGTACTTACTGCCATTTTTTAACTTTTTAATTTTTTTTTCCTCAGTGTTTAAGTAGTCCTTCTCTGTTCCTTACTTCTTCTATACAGAATTGATGGTCACTTTAGTTTGACCTCTGTCTGAAAGCTATACTCTTTAACTACCCTCCTCCCTCCTTTTATGTTTTTGATATCATATCTAACCTCTTTTTTGTGCATTTGTATCCATTACGTTCTAATCGTGGAAATAGATAATTTTTCCTATTTGTGGTCTTCTCTTTTCCCCTTAAATCAGTCCCTTTAACATTTCTTGTAACACTGGTTTCTTGGTGACAAACTCCTTTAATTTTTGCTTATCTGGGAAAATTTTGATCTCTCCTTCCATTTTGAACGATAACCTTGCTGGGTAGAGTATTCTTGGCTGTAAGTTTTTTCCTTTTAGCACTTTAAATATATCGTGCCATTCTCTTCTAGCCTGTAAGGTTTCTGCTGAGAAGTCAGCTGATAGCCTTATGGGGTTTCCTTTGTATGTAACTTGACATTCTCTTGTGGCTTTTAGGATTCTCTCTTTATCTTTAATTCTGGACATTTTGATTATGATGTGTCTTGGTGTGGGCCTCTTTGGGTTTATCTTGTTTGGGGCTCTCTGTGCCTCCTGTACCTGGATGTCTGTTTCCTTCCTTAGGTTAGGGAAGTTTTCATCTATTATTTCTTGAAATAGATTCTCTGCCCCCTTGTCTCGCTCTTCTCCTTCCGGGACACCTATAACACGGATGTTAGTGCGCTTGTCCATCTTATCACTTTCAACCTATTTTTATTTTTGAATCTAACGTGAATCTCTTGCTGTTAGCATATACTTAAATTATATTTTTTATTTCCATTCTGCCAATCTTTGCCTTTTGATTTGAGAGTTGAATTCATTTTCTTTTTTTTTAAATGAGAAATAAACTTTTATTGGTTTAAGCTAATGATGTTTGATTTTTTTATTGTGGTAACTATTTATAACATTATATAAATTTCAGGTGTACATCATTATATTTTGATTTCTGTGTAGATTACATCATGTTAACCAACCAAAGACTGTTTATAATCCATCACCACACACATGAGCCTAATCACTCCTTTTGCACTCCTCCCTCCTCTCTTCCCTTCTGGTAACCACCAATGCAATCTTTGTCTCTATGTGATTGTTTGTTGTTGTTTTTATCTTCTACTTATGAGTGAGATCATATGGTATTTGACTTTCTCCCTCTGACTTATTTCACTTAGCCTAATACCCTTAAGGTCCATTCGTGTTGTCACAAATGGCCAAATTTCGGTTTTTCTTATGGCTGAGTGGTATTCCATTGTGTATATATACCACGTCTTCTTTATCCATTCATCTGTTAATGGGCGCTTAGATTGCTTCCAAGTCTTGGCTATTGTGAATAATGCTGCAATGAACATAGGGGTGCATGTATCTTTACGCATTTGTGTTTTCATGTTCTTTGGATAAATACCCAGCAGTGTAATAGCTGGATTGTATGGTAGTTCTATTCTTAATTTTTCGAGGAATCTCCATACTGTTTTCCATAGTGGCTTCACCAGTTTGCACTTCCACCAGCAGTGTATGAGAGTTCCCTTCTCTCCACATCCTCTCCAACACTTGTTGTTTCCTGTCTTGTTAATTATAGCCATTCTGAGGGGAGTGAGAAGATATCTCAAGGTAGTTTTTTTTTTCTTCTTTTTGTGAGGAAGACTGGCTCAAAGCTAACATCTGTGTCCATCTTCCTCTATTTTTATATATGGGACACTGCCACAGCATGGCTTGATGAGTGGTGCGTCAGTCTGCTCCCGGGATCTGAACTTATGAACCCTGGGCTGCTGAAGCAGAGCATGTGAACTTAACCACTATGCCACCAGGCCAGCCCCCTCAGGGTAGTTTTGATTTGCATTTCCCTGATAGTTAATGATGTTGAACATCTTTTCATGTGCCTGTTGGCCATCTGAATATCTTCTTTGGAGAAATGTCTGTTCAGATCTTTTGCCCATCTTTTAATTGGGTTGTTAGTTTTTTTTTTGTTGAGATGTATAAGTTCTTTATATATTTTGAATATGAACCCCTTGTCAGATATACGGTTTGCAAATATATTCTCCCAGTTGTTAGGTTGTCTTTTCATTTTGTTGATGGTTTCCTTTGCTGGGCAGAAGCTTTTTAGTTTGATGTAGTCCCATTTGTTTATTTTTTCTATTGTTTCCCTTGTCCGGTCAGACATGGTACTTGAAAATAAATCACTAAGACCAATGTTGAAGAGTGTACTGTCTACTTTTTCTTCTAGAACTTTCATTGTTTCAGGTCTTACATTCAAGTCTTTAATCCATTTTGAGTTATTTTTTGAGTATGGTGTAAGATATTGGTCTACTTTCATTCTTTTGCAAGTGGACATCCAGTTTTCCCAACACTATTTATTGAAGAGACCTTCCTTTCTCCATTGTATGTTCTTGGCTCTCTTGTCAAAAATTAGTTGTCTATTGATGTGTAGGGTTATTTCTGGGCTCTCAATTCTGTTCCATTGATCTGTGTGTCTGTTTTTGGGCCAGTACCATGCTGTTTTAGTTACTATAGCTTTGTAGTATATTTTGAAATCAGTGAGTGTGATACCTCCAGCTTTGTTCTTTTATCTCAGGATTCTTTTGGCTATTTGGGGTCTTTTGTTGTTACTATATAAATTGTAGGATTCTTTGTTCTATTTGTGTGAAAAATGTTGGACTTTGATAGGGATTGTATTGCTTTAGAAAGTATCGACATGTTAACTATGTTAATTCTTCTAATCCAAAAACATGGAATATCTTTCCATTTCTTTGTGTCTTCTTCCATTTCTTTCAGCAATGTTTTAGAGTTTTCAGTGTACAGATCTATCACCTCTTTGCTTAAGTTTATTCCTAGGTATTTTATTCTTTTGTTGCAATTGTAAATGGGATTATGTTCTTAATTTCTCTTTCTACTGCTTCATTGTTGTTGTATAGAAATGCAACTGGTTTTTGTATGTTGATTTTCTATCCTACAACTTTACCATATTCATTTATTATTTCTAAATGTTTTTTGGTGAATTCCCTAGGGTTTTCTATATATAAAATTGTGTCATCTGCAAGTAGTGACAACTTCACTTCTGGCTTTCCAGAAGGGATTCCAATTTGGATCCCTTTTATTTCTTTTTCTTGCCTGATTTTTCTGGCTAGGACTTCCAGTACTATGTTAAATAAGAGTTGTGAAAGTGGGCATCCTTGTCTGGGTCCTGTTCTTATAGGGATAGCTTTCACTTTTTCACCATTGAGAATCATATTAGCTGTGGGTTTGTCATATGTGGCCTTTATTATGTTGAGGTATTTTCCTTCTGCACTCATTTTATTTTATTTTATTTTATTTTTTTGTTTATTGCAGTAACATTGGTTTATAACATTGTATAAATTTCAGATGTACATCATTATACTTCTACTTCTGCACTCATTTTATTCAGAGTTTTTATCATAAATGGATGCTGTATCTTGTCAAATGCTTTCTCTGCATCTATTGAGATGATCATGTGATTTTTATTCTTCATTTTGTTAACGTGGTGCATCACATTGACTTATTTGTGGATGTTCAACCATCCCTGCATCCCTGGAATAAATGCCCCTTGATCAGGGAGTATAATCTTTTAATGTTTTGTTGTATTTGATTTGCTAGCATTTTGTTGAGGATTTTTGCATCAATTTTTATTGGTGATGTTGGCCTGGAATTTTCTTTTTTTGTGTTGTCCTTGTCTGTTTTTGGTATCAGGATAATGTTGGCTTTGTAGAATGAGTTAGGAAGCTTCCCCTCCTCTTTAAATTTTTGGAAGAGTTTGAGAAGGATAAGTATTAAGTTTTACTTGAATGTTTGGTACAATTCACCAGGGAAACCATCTGGTCCTGGACTTTTATTTTTGGGGAGGTTTTTGATTACAGTTTTGATCTCCTTACTGGGGATTTGTCTATTCAAAATCTCTATTTCTTCTTGAATGAGTTTTGAAACGTTGTAGGATTCTAAGAATCTGTCTATTTCTTCTAGATTATCCAGTTTGTTGGCATATAGCTTTTTGTAGTATTCTCTTATAATCTTTTGTATTTCTGAGGTGTCCATTGTAATTTCTCCTCTTTCATTTCTGATTTTATTTATGTGAGCCTTCTCTCATTTTTTCTTGGTGAGTCTAAGTAAAGGTGTGTCAATTTATCTTTTCCAAGAACCCGCTCTTGCTTTCACTGATTTTTTTCTATTTTTTTTTTAGGCTCTATTTCATTTATTTCTGCTCTGATTTTTATTATTGCTCTCCTTCTACTCATTTTGGGCTTTGTTTGTTCTTCTTTTTCCTGATCCCTTAGGTGCACTGTTAGATTTTTTATTTGAGATTTTTCTTGTTTGTTGAGGTAGGCTTGTATTGCTATAAACTTTCCTCTTAGCACCGTTTTCGGTGTATCCAATACATTTTGGCATGTGTATTTTCATTTTCACTTGTCTCCAGGTATTTTTTTAATTTCTCCTTTGATGTCTTCATTGACCCAATCGTTTTTCAGTAGCATTTTGTTTAATCTCCACATATTTGTAGCTCTTCTGATTTTCTTCCTTAGTTGATTTCTAGTTTCATACTGGTGTGGTCAGAAAAGATGCTTGGTATTATTTCAATCTTCTTAAATTTATGGAGACATGTTCTGTGGTCTAATATGTAATCAGTCCTGGAGAATGTTCCATGTACATTTGAAACGTTTGTGTATTCTGGGGTTTTTGAATGGAATGTTCTATATATATCTACTAAATCCATCTGCTCTAATGTCTCATTTAAGGCCAATGTTTCCTTATTGATCTTCTGTTTGGATGATCTATTCATCGTTGTAAGTGGAGTGTTCAAGTCCCCTACTATTATTGTGTTGTTTTCTATTTCTCCTTTTACATCTGTTAGTAATTGCTTTATATATCTATGTGCTCCTATGTTGGGTACATAGATATTTACATGTGTTATATCTTCTTGTTGGATTGTTCCCCTGATCATTATGTAATGCCCTTCTTTGTCTCTTTTTACAGTTTTTGTTTTAAAGTCTATTTTGTCTGCTATAAGTATTACTACCCCAGCCTTCGTTTCATTGCCTTTTGCGTGGAGTATCTTTTTCCATCCCTTGGCTTTCAGTTTGTGAGTGTCTTTAGGTCTGAAGTGTGTCTCTTGTATGCAGCATATATATAGGTCTTGTTTTTCAATCCAATTAGCCACCCTATGCTTCTTTTGATTGGAACATTTAGTCCATTGACTTTTAAATAATTTTCTTTATTTATTTTTTCCCCCAAAGCCCCAGCAGATAGTTGTATGTCATAGCTGCACATCCTTCTAGTTGCTGTATGTGGGACGCGGCCTCAGCATGGTCGGAGAAGCAGTGCGTCGGTGCGAACCCGGGATCCGAACCCAGGCCGCCAGCAGCGGAGCGCCTGCACTTAACCGCTAAGCCACTGGGCCGGCCCCTCCATTGACTTTTAAAGTAGCTATCAGTAAGAATGTACTTATTGCCATTTTGTTACTTTTTTTATGGGTGTTTTAGTAATTCTTCTCTGTTCCTTTCTTCTTCTTTTGCTCTCTTCCCTTGTGGTTTCTGGCTTTCTTTACTATTACGTTTGGGTTCCTTTCTCTTAGTTTTTGTGTATTTACTATAGGTTTCTGGTTTGTGATTACCATGAGGTTCATATATAATAATGTACATACACAGCAATCTATATTAAGTTGATGGTTTCTTTAGTTTGACCTCTTTCTAAAAGCTCTACTCTTTTACTCCCCTCCTATCACATTTTATGTTTTTGATATCATATCTAACCTGTTTTTTTTGTGCGTGTATCCGTTACCCTCTTATCATGGAAATAGGTAATTTTAGTAGTTTCGTCTTTTGACCTTCATATTATCTTCATTGGTGGTTGATCTGCTATCTTTCCTGTATTTTTGCCTTTACCAATGATTTCATTTTTTTTGATGATTTTCTTATTTCTATTTGTGGTCTTCTCTTTCCCACTTAAAAAATCCCTTTGGCATTTCTTATAAGACTGGTTTCTTGATGATAAACTCCTTTAATATTTGCTTGTCTGGGAAACTCTGTATTTCTCCTTCCATTCTGAATGATAACCTTGCTGTGTAGAATAGTCTTGGATGTAGGTTTTTTCCTTTAGCACTTTAAATATATCCTGTCACTCTCTTCTAGCCTGTATAGTTTCTGCTGAGAAGTCAGTTGATAGCCTTATGGGGTTTCCTTTGTATGCAGCTTGTTGCCTTTTTCTCATGGCTTTTAGGAGTCTCTCTTTATTTTTAATTCTGGACTTTTTAATTATGATGTTTTTTGTTGTGGGCCTCTTCGGGTTTATCTTTTTTGGTGCTCTCTGTGCTTCCTGTACCTGGATGTCTGTCTCCTTCCTTAGGTTACAAAGTTTTCAGTTCACCGATTCTTTCTTTTGACTGCTCAAATCTTCTATTGAATTTGTGTAGTGAATTTCTTATTTCCATGATTGTACTTTTAGCTCTAGAATTTTTGCTTGGTTTCTTTTTATAACTTCTATCTCTTTATTGATATTCTCATTTTGTTCATATATTGATTTCCTTTAGTTTCTTGTTTATGTTTTCTTTAGCTCTTTGAACATATTTATGACAGTTGTTTAAAGACTTTGTGTAGTAAGTCTGAAATCTCTAATTCTTCAGCTATGTTTACTGTCAATTTATTTTGTTCTTTTGAATGTGCCATACTTTCCTGTTTCTTTGTATGCCTTGTGATTTTTTTAAACTGGACATTTGAATATTATAATGTGGTATCTCTGGAAATTAGTTTCTCCCCCTCCTCTAGTGCCCACTACCTTTTCGATTGTTGAAGACTATAGCAGAGTCCTATATATTGACCTTCCCAAGCAATTCCCATAAAGACTGTATTCCTTGTGTGTGTGGACACTGAAGTTTTTGCTTCCTAGCTTATGTTTAGCTGGTGTTTTTACAGAGAAATCCCCAAATGCTAGAAGCCAACAAGAAAAAAAACACCTCTCTCAGCCTTGCAGATTGGCTCTGTTCTCCTTCAACTTAGCCAGGCTTACACTGAGCCTAGAGATCAGACCAATGTGAAAGCTTGCGGTCTTCTCAGGTCTTTTGTGAACATGCATATTGCCTTGGGCATGCGTGTGGCTTTCTAAATTCCCCTGTATATATGGCTACTTTTGAATGCCTCAATTTCTCCAAGAAACTCTGCCTAGGTTTTGCTCTTGGACCTTAGGTAACCTATTATATGTTTCATCTATAATCTTTTGCCCCAGGTGACTAAGGGTTGTTAATTTGGCTTGCAGTGTTTTTGAGCAATGCCTGTAGCTTGAGTTCTGAGTTGGGCAAAATAATGCTGAACACCTTGAGTCAGTATTTAGACACAAGACAGGTTAGAACAGATGTACTCAGTAATTTGTGAATAAGGTCTGCTCTTCTTCCTCTGGAACCAAGGGTCAGGGTCCCCCCACTGGGAATGCAGGCTATTGTCCCTTCAAAACCACCACTGCTACTGGCCACAAATGGAGTTGGGCAAGGGAGAGTAAAAATGCCACAAAACTCTTCTATCATTTTAAAGTTGCCCTTTCCTTGATTCAGTTTTTGTTTGGTTGCTGTTACTTTTGACTGTTTTCCAGAGTTTTGAAAAAATTGGTTCTGACAGTTTCTGCTTGTTTTTTGATGTTTCTGTCAGAGGATGAGAGTTTGGAGCTAACTATTCTCCTATTTTGCTGATGTCATTCCCTTAATTTGATTTAGATGTCCTTCCTCTGTGGTTCTTTAATACATGATGCATAACTCTATAATATCATTTTTACACACTATAGAACAGTATGATATACATTTGATTATTTCTTTTCCCCATTAGATTGTAGGTTCCTTAGAGCAGAGACCATGTCTTATTAGATTTTATATTTATTATGGATGACTTAGTGCTTGAAATATAGTAGGTACTCAATTAATGTTTGTGAATTGGATAAAAGGATGAGTGAATGGAGAGTGTACGGTCAAGACAGAGAAGGACGTTGCAAGCAGTTAAAGAGCAGGAGTAAACCTATGATGTGTTTAGATAGCAGAGACTAGATTGGTGTGATGTAGAATAGAGTATGAGGGGCATGTGGAAGGGAGTGGTGAGAGATGAGGCTGGAGATATATGCAAAAGCCACATCACAAAAGGCCTTTCTGTGCCTCGTCAAGGAGCAGAGGCCTTGGTATATGAGTAAAGAGGAGCTATTGAAAGGTTTTACAGAACTAAGTGACATAATGAGATTTGTGTTTTGAAAACATCACACTGGCTATTTTATGAAGAATTGATTGAATGGGTTGGATGGCTAGAGTGGACACAGGGTCACTGTTTAGGAGGTAATTTTGGTAGTCTTGATGAGAGATAGTGATGGCCAGGACCAGGATAGTAGCAACAGGGATGGAGGAAAGTGGATAAATAAATTGAGGGGGAACTTTCTATGGAGAGAGAGTAGTATGTTTGAGCGCCGAATGGTGTGAGAGGCCGTGGAACCTTCAAGGAACTGAAAGAGAGTTAGTGTGGTGGAAATACTGAGTGTGAAGGGCAAGAGGCAAGAGATAAATCCTTGTAGGCCATGCTAGGGAGTGTGAACTTGATTCTGTGAGTAATGGAGTGCCATTGAAGTGTCTCAAGCATGGAGTGATGTGATCAGAGTATGTTTTAGTAAGATCGCTCTGGCTGTGGCAGGCACTAAGAAGTCCAGTTGAGAGGATATAGTAACCCAGGCCACAAAGCAGAACCAGGAATCTAAGCCAAGTGATTATTCTTGCTCCCAACATAAAATGTCAAAAGGACAGATTCTACTCCATTGCTTCTGTTCTCCTCTTGGGAGTGGCAGAAGTGTCCTTCCTGACCTCGAGAATGAATAACATTGGTCTCAAAAATTAGCCCCTTTCCCCCTCAGACTCCCTATACCTGTGAGCCAGGGAGGTAAAAGCTACCAGAGATGAAGGCGGAGAGGAGAGAGAAATGGAAGTTGTGTGCCTTTTGTCTTGTCTCAGCAATGTCCTTTCTGCTGGCAATTGCTACCCACTGACATTTTGGGTTATCCAGATAATAGAACTAGAGAGCTGGAGATCTGACAGACTTGGTAGTTGTGGTAGATGCCAACAGGCCTGAAGAGAGGCAAGGCCACCCAGACTCAAGGATTTGGAAAGTTCAGGGAAGGGAGGGGCTCAACAGGAAGGTCTCTGAGAATACGAGTGAGACTGTGACAACTCCCATGCTATCAGTTCTCTACTTATACCTCCCAGAGGCCTTCACAGCCAGCATCCTTGTTGTCCCTCATTGTTCCTTTCATCCCTTTACTCCTTCCTTGAACACTTTGATTATCTTTCTTATGAAAATATCTCCCACTCTATTCCTTCTCTTTTATAGAACCAGGCAATCTCAGGACAAAAAGGTCATTAAGTGCTTAGGTCCAATTTCTCCATCTGATGCCAGAATCTCTTCTCTAAACTGTGTCTGCTAAAGATTCATCCAGAAAGTGCTTTAAGACCTCCTAAGATGGGGAATTCAGTGCAACTCCTTCTGTCTCTGTCCATTTCTGGCCAATCTTATTTTGAGCTGTAATACATCTCTCTGTAACTTCTACTCCTTAGTTTCACTACTTGGGGCTGCACAGAATAATTTTTCACTTGGAGAAATTTATTTTTATTTTGGTTATATTTTATTCTTAGATACATCCACTCCATGTGGCGTGGTAAGATATTTTTGAATCCTAATTCTGCCTTTTTCATCTTTCTCCCTCCTCCTTTCTCTTCCTTTCCTTTTTCCTTCTTCCTCTCCCTTTCTCTAGACCAGGCAATCTCACTTAGAGAGGCACCTAGGAATGGTATCAATTTTTATAGGAAAGAGAGTTCACTAGGATTATCAGGGAGAGCTTCTGGGAGGAGAGATCTGAGCTAACTCATGAAGAAAGATCTGTTAGGTGGGTAGAAAAAGGGAAAGCTATTCTAGGCAGTGGGAACAACCTGAGCATCCATTGATATGGCAATGAAGAGGTCACGGGTGACCTATGGGACAACAATTTTAGTTGAATATCTGGAACGGAAGCCAGATTCAAACAAACAAAAAGCTCAACATATTTTTGGTGCTTGCTTTTGACTCTCAGGTTCCGGGCTAGGTGTTGGAGATTCAAAGATGAACAAGACAGCCTGAGCCCTTAAGGATTCTAGTTCATAGAGAGAAAGAAGAAAGAAAGTAATTAGAATTCAAGGTTATTGTAGAATCCGAGCAAATTGCTATAGATTCCTTGAGGACAAAATGGTTAAATCCTTCCTTGGGGAGAGGGAAGGAGACTCTAACTTTTACAGAGGGCCTACTATGTGTCAGGGACTGTGCCAACCACTTTAAGTGCATTATCTCATCTACTTTTCACAAAACTCTATGAGGTAGATATTATTATCCCCATTTTAAAGATGAGAAAAATGAAGGTTATGGAGGTTTATTCCAGGAAATAGGGTATTCCAGGAAACCGGAGCAGTATGTGCAAAGGCATAGAGATGGTAATGAGAAAGGTTGGTATGTTTGGGGAATGGCAAGGTTTTTGGTGTGGCTACAGTGAGGAATGTTTGGTGAGGAGTGGCTAGAGATGAGACTGCAAAGGGAAACAAAGTCAAGATCATGCAGGGTCTTGTAACTCTTTAAAAGAGTTTCTATTTTATCCTGTAGGCAATAAAGAGCAATTGAAGGGTTTCAAACAGGTATTACCTAACTGACCTATATTTTATTTTATTTTTGTGAGGAAGATCAGCCCTGAGCTAACATCCATGCTAATCCTCCTCTTTTTGCTGAGGAAGACCAGCTCTGAGCTAACATCTATTGCCAAACCTCCTCCTTTTCCCCCAAAGCCCAAGTAGATAGTTGCATGTCATAGTTGCACATCCTTCTAGTTGCTGTATGTGGGACGTGGCCTCAGCATGGCTGGAGAAGCAGTGCGTCGGTGCGCGCCCGGGATCCGAACCCGGGCCACCAGTAGTGGAGCATGTGCACTTAACCGCTAAGCCATGGGGCCGGCCCTGACCTATATTTTAAAAAACCACTCTGGTTATTCTGTGGGGGAGGGTTTGAAGGGAGGCAAGAGTGGAGGCAGGGAGATCAGTTAGCAGGCTGTGGCAGTAATTCAGGGGAGGATGGTAGTGATTTGAGATAGGGGCAGTGGAAGTGGTGAAGATTTGTTGGGTTCTATATCTGTTTTGACTGATTTTGAGTATTGAACGGACAGGATTGCTGGCAAGTTGGATATGAATAATGAGGGACAGGGATTCTGTGTGGTGAGTGAATTCATGGTGAGGAAATGGACGCAATATGTACTGATATCTGACTGATTAGAGGAATCTGCAAGTGAAGGAAATGAAGCAAGGCCAGGGGCAGTTGAGTGGAGGTGGAGGATTTTGTGGGATAGGTGAGATCTTAGTGTGGAAGGAGCCAATGGAGGTGGATGTTGGAAGATGCAAAAAGTGGGATAATGGATAGATCAAGGACCTAGAGAGGATGGGAGGAGAAGTGATTTGAAGCCCAGGTGTAAGGTTCAACTTTTAAAAAGAAGAGGAACACGTCTTCCTCTGAGACTGCAGAAAAAGAATGAGTATATGATGAGTGTGGAGATAAATATATATATGTAATATGTGTAACTATGTTATATAACAGTATATATTGTATCTACACATGTAATATCATGTAGTATATATGGCCATATATATACATACACTATATATGGTCGTATATATGATAAAACATTATTACAACTATATTACTATTATGGTCATATATACTATATACTATATGCATATACTATATATATATTATAACTATATATTATATATACACATATAGTATATATGACCATGTATATACATATACACTGTTATATAATAGATATTAGATATATACTACATAATATATATACTATACTATAGTATATATATAATATACTCTCTCTATATATATCTTTTTATTTTGCAAACATTTCAACCTTATAGAAACATTGCAATAGTGTGATGAACTCCTATATACCCTTCATTTATATCCATTAATTGTTAACATTCTGCCATATTAACGCTTGCTATGACTTTATTATCTTATTCTTTTTATTTTTTATTATTGCTGAACCATTTGAGAGTTAGTTTCAGATTCTCTGATACTTTACCCCTAAATACTTGAGTACATATCTCCTAAGGATAGGATATTTTCTTATATCACCACAGTACTATTTTCAAATTCAGGATATTTAACATTGATAGAATACTTTTATCTAATTTAAAGTCCATATTAAAATCTTGTCAACTGTCTCAATAATGTCCTTTGTAGCAACCTCCCCTCCCAAATCAGGATTCAATCCAGGATCATGCATTTCACCTTCAGTCTCCCTGAGCCTGGAACAGTTCCTAAGCTTTTCTTTTTCTTTCATGACATAATTACTTCTGAAGAGTTCAGGTCAGTCATTTTGTAGAATGTCCCTCAATTTGAGTTTGTCTGATATTTCCTTGTGATTAGGTTGAGATTATGCATTTTTGGCAGAAATACCACAGAAGTGATGCTATATCCTTTTCAGTGCATCATACCAGGAGTCACGTGATATAGGTTTTAGAAGAAGTGATAGAGTTAGAAAAATCACTATTTTGCTACCATCATAGTAATCATTTATTCAGGTAAGAATCATTAACGCATGCTAACAGTAGTGGGCGAAGGTTTGATGGGGAACAGGATATTTACATACACTCAAAGAATCTCGCCACAGATTACTTATTATTAAAAAGGGGAAAATATAAACTTTACAGTGGAAAACTTGGTACACAGTCCATCTTAGCCAAGAGACGGATATTTATGAGACAGAGACATGGGTACTTCCAATTCCTGATAGCTGGTTTCTGAGTTCTCAAGCCAACTTCCAGGAATGATTTCATGGGTGGTAGTGGTGGTGGTGGTGTAGGGGAGGGTGGAGTGAGAGGGGTTCCTAGGTTACATGGGGGTCTGTTCACCTTACCCAGAAGGTAGCAGGTCTGGATCTGGAACAAGAGGTATTTGAAAAGTCCCAGGTCCTTAGCCTCTTTACTCTTAATTGCCATGAGCTCTCTGGGATGTTGGTTCCAAATGGTGTGCAGATAGATAAGGAGTGAAGGAGCCAGTGTAGTTTTTTACTTTCTCTGCAAGTTGGCTGCTATTTCCTAGCCTTTGAAGCTGGATGGGAGGAGTTTGGCCAGAACTGCAAGACATGGAGCCTACTTTTTTCTTTTGTAGTGGCTCTTCCTGGATAGTAGAGGATGACTCAAAAGGATGATGAAAACTGGAGGGTAGGGGTGGGGAGGCCTTTTAAACAAAGCCCTGCTTTTTCTGTTCTTGGGCATTTCTCCTTGCCACTTTATGGGGTTGAGCTCTTTTTCTCCATATTCACTTTCATCTTTTCTTCCCCCTTCCATTTCTTTCTAATCCCTTTTCACATGTCAAGCCAGGAGCTGCAGTCTCTAATTAGCAAAGGCGACAGGTAAGAACTTACTAGCTTTGTTTGGCTGTTTCACCTTTCCTCTGATCCTTTCAGCAGGACCAGACCAGCTGAGGCCACCTCTGAGGTGTGGGGCCACCTCTGAGGGAGGTCTCCAAGGCCCTTTCAAGCCTCCTGTGCTCTGGGGAGGTGAGGACTGCAGCCCCAAAGGTGACTGCAGTACAGTCTGCAATTGCTTCAGTGATCTGTTTCAGTTTAGCTGGGTAGTAGGGAATCATATTAGCAGCTTGTGAAGGTGGGGTCCTGTATATTATGATGGGGCAGAGTAGAAATGTCTAGAGTATGAGATCCTTTATTTAGGATAAAAGGGAATTGATGTTTGCATTGGGATAATACTTGAAAGAAAAATTTGAGTTGATCTGAGAGGAAATGGGATGCCTTGAGAAATTATGAGTTTACTTTTCCTTGAGGTCCTGGGGGCCTGTCATAGTGCTGTGAGTTTCCTTGTCTGACCATCAAGTTAATGCTCAAATTTAACTCTCATGAGCCTAATGCCTATGTGAATTTGCTTTTGGCTGTAACACTCTGCAAGGTTAAAACGTCCATTTCTCCCCTCTGGACCTGACTTCTTTTCTCAGGGTATGATTTTCTCATCATAGGACCTGTTTTCTTTATAAAAGAGAAAGTAGGTGACAATGGATAAAAGATGGAAAAAAGAATCAATTGCTCCACATAAGAGATGGGGTCAAATTGGTAGATATATTGAGTTCTGACATCCTCCTGGGAGCCCATATTTCATGGTGAAATCTTAGTTGGATATTTGACTACATTTAAAAAAAATTTACTCAGTAACAGTGACTGAACTGAAAGTGACACGTAACTGGTAGTTGGCTACTCATCCTAGGAGAGCAAATAAGAAGTGATGTGCATATTGGCTTTTGGGGATTTATGACCTGAATTCTCCAGAAATTAAGTCATAATAAAATTTGTTGCTGCATAGAGCAGGTTTTGGCTTAATAGGCAGAAAAGGTAAGCAAAATAGAAAGGCTATTAAAGTGAGCTTTTCACTGTTAGCAAACCAGGAAGGGGCAAGCATGGGTCCTTCATCATCTGACCCCTCTCAGGGGTAAAGATCTGGTAGTGCAAGAAGAAAACAGAGAATCTGAATTATGCAGTATCTATTAATAAAATTGATCCAGTTATTAAAAACTTTCCCACAAAGACAACGAGGCCCAATTCTGGTGAATTTTTCCACACATTTGAGGAAAAAACAATACCAGTCATTTAGAAACTCTTTCAGACAATAGAAAAAGAGAGAAAACTTTCTAATTCATTTTGTGAGGCTAACACAGTCTTGGTAACAAAACCGGACTAGAATATTATGGAAAATTATTTTCTTTTCTCAGCTTTATTTAGGAATAATTGGCAAATAAAATCGTAAGATATTTAAAGTGTACAATGTGATGATTTGATATACATATACATTGTGAAAAGATTTCTCCCATTCAAGTTAATTAACATATCCATCACCTCAAATATTTACTTTTTCTTTTGCTGAGAACATTTAAGTTCTACACTCCTGGCAAATTTCAATCATACAATACAGTGTTATCAACTATAGTCACCATGTTATACTTTACATCCACAGATTTTGTTTATCTTATAATTGAAAATTTGTACCGTTTTACCAACCTCTCCATATTTCCCCATTCCTCAGGCCCTGGCAACCACCTTTCTGCTCTCTGTTTCTAGGAGTTCAACTTTTTTTTTTTTTAAGATTTCACGTGCAAGTGATACCATGCAGTATTTGTCTTTCTCTGTCTGGCTTATTTCACTTAGCATAATACCCTCCAGGTTCATCCATGTTGTCACAAATGACATGATTTCCTTCTTTTTTAAGGCTGAATAGTACTCCATTGTACATATATATTACATTCTTTATCCATTCATCCATTGACGGACATGTAGGTTGTTTCCATACCTTGGCTATTATGAATAATGTGGCAATGAACATGGCAGTACAGATATCTCTTTGAGATAGTGATTTTGTTTCCTTTGTTTATATACCCAAAGTGGGGGTGCTGGGTCATATGATAGTTCTATTTTTAATTTCTTGAGGAAACTCGATACTGTTAACCATAGTGGCTGTACCAGTTTACATTTCCACCAACAGTGCACAAGGATTCCCTTTTCTCCACATTCTCACCAGCATGTATCTCTTGCCTTTTGATAATAGACATTATAATGGTGTGAGGTGATCTCTCATTGTGGTTTTGCTATGCATTTCCCTGATGATTAGTAATGTTGAGCACCTTTTCATGTACCTATTGGCCATTTGTATGTCTTCTTTGGAAAAATGACTATTCAGGTCCTTTTCCTTTTTTTTTTTTTGGGTGAGGAAGATTGGCTCTGAGCTAACATCTATTGCCAATCCTCCTCGTTTTCTTGAGGAAGATTGGCCCTGAGCTAACATCTGTGCCAATCTTCCTCTATTTTTTATGTGGGTCACTGCTACAGCATGGTTTGATGAGTGGTGTAGGTACACGCCCGGGATCCAAACCTGTGAACCCAGGCCACCAAAGTGGAGCAGGCCAAACTTAACGACTACGCCACTGGGCTGGCCCCTCCTTTTCCATTTTTTAAATTGAGTTATTTGTTTTCCTGCTATTTAGTTTTATGAGTCCTTGTATATTTTGGTTATTAATGCCTTATTGGATATGTGGTTTACAAATATTTTCTCTTGTTCTTTACGTTGCCTTTTCATTTTGTTGATGGTTTCCTTTGCTGTGCAGAAGCTTTTAGTGTGAATAGTCCCACTTGTTTATTTTTGCTTTTGTTGCCTTTGCTTTTGGTGATAAATCTAAAAAATCATTGCTAAGACCAATGTCAAGGAGCTTTTTCCCTGTTTTCTTCTAGGAGATTTATGGTTTCAAGTCTTTAATCCATTTTGAGTTGAATTTTGTGTATGGTATAAGATAAGGGTCCAGTTTCATTTTTTTGCATGTGACTATCCAGTTATCCCCGAACTATTTATTGAAGAGATGATTCTTTCCCCATTGTATATTCTAGGCTCCTTAGTCATAAATCAATTGACCGTATATGCATGGGTTTTGTTTCTGGGCTCTCTGTTCTGTTCCATTAGTCTATGTGTCTGTTTTTATGCCAATACCATACTGTTTTGATTACTATAGTTTTGTAATATAGTTTGAAATCGGGAAGCCTGATACCTCCAGCTTTGTTGTTCTTTCTCAAGATTGCTTTGGCTATTCCTGGTCTTTTTTTGGTTTCATACAAATTTTAGGATTTTTTTTTCTATTTCTATGAAAAATGCCATTGGAATTTTGAATAGGGATTACATTGAATCTGTAGATCTCTTTAGTTAGTATGGACATTCCAACCCATGAACATGGACTATCTTTCCATTTATTTGTGTCTTCTTCAATTTCTTTCATCAATATCTTATAGACTTCAGTGTCCTAAATATTTTATTCTTTTTGATGCAATTGTAAATGGGATTGTTTTCTTAATTTCTCTTTCTGATAGTTTGTTGTTGGTGTATAGAAATGCAATTGATTTTCGTATATTGATTTTTTATCCTGCAACTTTACTGAATTCCTTTATTAGTTCTGACAGGTTTTTGGTGGAGTCTTGAGGGTTTTCTATATATATTATCATGCCATCTGCAATAGTGACAATTTTACTTCTTCCTTTTTGATTTTGGATCCCTTTCTTTTTCTTGCCTGATGCCTCTGTCTAGGACTTCCAGTACTATGTGGAGTAAGAGTGGTGAGAGTGAGCATCCTTGTCTTGTTTCTAATCTTAGAGGAAGAGCTTTCAGCTTTTCACTGTTGAGTATTATGTTAGCTATGGGCTTGTCATATATGGCCTTTATTATGTTGAGGCATGTTCCCTCTTACCAGTTTGTTGAGTGTTTTTATCTTGAGAGGACACTGAATTTTGTCAAATGCTTTTTCTGCACCTATTGAGATGATCATATGATTTTTGTCCTTCATTTTGTTAATGTGGTATATCACATTAATCTATTTGCAGATATTGAACCATCCTTGCATCCCTCGAATAAATTCCACTTGATCATGGTGTATGAAACTTTTAATGTATTGTTGAATTTAGTTTGCTAATATTTTGTAGAGGGGTTTTGTGTCTATGTTCATCAGGGATACTGGCCTGTAATTTCCCTTTCTTGTAGTGTCCTTGTTGGGCTTTGGTGTCAGGGTAATGTTGGCCTTGTAAAATGAGTTTGGAAATGTTCCCTCCTCTTATATTTCCTGGAAGAGTTTGACAAGATTGGGCATTAATTCTTCTTTAATTGTTTGATAGAACTCACCAGTGAAGCCATCTGGTCCTGGGTTTTTCTTTGTTGAAATGTTTTTGATTACTGATTCAATCTCCTTACTAGTAATCATTCTGTTAAGATTTTCTATTTCTTCAAGATTCAGCCTTGGTAAGATGTAGTTTCTAGGAATTTATCCATTTCTTCTAGGTTCAATTTGTTGTATAATTGTATATATACAATTGTATAATTATAATTGGTATATAATTGTTCATTGTAGTCTCTTATGATCCTTTGTATTTCTGTGGTGTCAGTTGTAATGTCTCCTCTTTCATTTCTAATTTTATTTATTTGATTTCTCTTTCATTTTTCTTGATGTCTAGCTAAAGTTTTGTCTATTTTGCTTATCTTTTAAAAAAACAGCTCTTAGTTTTATTAATCTTTTCTATTGTCTTTTTGTCTCTATTTCATTTATTTCCACTCTGATCTTTGTTATTTACTTCTTACTACTACCTTTGGTCTTAGTTTGTTCTTTTTTTAGTTCCTTGAGGTATAAAGTTAGATTGTTTATTTGAAATCTTTCTTTTTTTTTTTTTTTGGTGAGGAAGTTCAGCCCTGAGCTAACATCCATGCCAATCCTCCTCTTTTTGCTGAGGAAGACCGGCTCTGAGCTAACATCTATTGCCAATCCTCCTCCTTTTTTTTCCCCCCCAAAGCCCCAGTAGATAGTTGTACGTCATAGTTGCACATCCTTCTAGTTGCTGTATGTGGGATGCGGCGTCAGCATGGCCAGAGAAGTGGTGTGTCGGTGCTCACCCGGGATCCGAACCTGGGCCGCCAGTAGCGGAGCGCATGCGTTTAACTGCTAAGCCACGGGGCCGGCCCTCTTTTTTTCTTAATGTAGGTATTTATCACTATAAACTTCCCTCCTAGAACTGATTTTGCTGCATCTCATAAGTTTTGATATATTGTGTGTCCATTTTCATTTTGTTCAAGATATATTTCATTTCACTTTTGATTTCTTCTTTGACCCTTTGGTTGTTCAGGAGCATGTTGTTTAATCTCCACATATTTGTGACTTTTTCAGTTTTCTTCTTGTAATTGATTTCTAGTTTCATACCATTGTGATCAGAAAAGATACTTTGTGTGATTTCAATCTTCTTAAATTTAAGACTTGTTTTCTAGCCTAACATATGATCTATCCTGGAGAATATTGCTTGAACACTTGAGAAGAGTGTGTATTCTGCTGCTGTTGGATGCAATGTTCTGTATATGTCTGTTAGGTCCATTTGGTCTAACGTGTAGTTTAAGTCCAGTGTTTCCTTACTGATTTTCTGTCTGGATGATCTATCCATTGCTGAAAGTGGGTATTGAAGTCCCCTGCTATTATTGTATTGCTATTTCTCCCTTAAGATTTGTTAATATTTGCTTTATATATTTAGGTGCTCCTATGTTGGGTGCATAAATATTTACAATTGTTATATCCTCTTGGTGAATTTACTCCTTTATCATTATATAAGGACCTTCTTTGCCTCTTCCTACAATCTTTATCTTAATGTCTATTTTGTCAGATATAAGAATAGCTACAACTACTTTCTTTTGGTTTCCATTTGCATGGAATATCTTTGTCCATCCCTTCACTTTTAGTGTATGGATGTCCTTAAAGCTGAAGTGAGCCTCTTGTAGGCAGCATATAGTTGGGTCTTGTTTTTTTATGCATCCAGCCACTCTGTCTTTTGATTGTAGAATTTTGTCCCTTTACATTTAATGTCATTACTGATAAGTATGGACTTACTATTGCCATTTTGTTAATTGTTTTCTAATTTCTTTGTTAATTTCTTACTGTATTGCTCTCTTCCTTTGTGATTTGATAATTTTTCTGTAGCAGAATACTTTGATTCCTTTCTCTTTAGCTATTATGTATCTACTATAGGCTTTTGCTTTGTGCTTACCATGAGAGTTACATAAGACATGTTTATAACAATCTATTTTAAGCTGGTAAGAACTTAATGCATACAATGCATATGAAACCCCCCATTTTATGTTTTTGATGTCACAATTTACATCTTATTACATTATGTATCCATTAACAAATTATTGTAGTTATAGTTATTTTTAATACTTTTGTCTTTTAACCTTTATACTGGAGTTATAAGTAATTTACCCACTACCATTACAACATTAGAGTATTACCCATCCCTCAGGTGGCAGCCACAAAATCTGGGGCACTAGACATGTGTATAAGCTCTTTCTAGAGAGACACTGGCAACTTGGTTTTATTGTTGGAGTGCACTGGAGGGAGGAGGTGGGGGAGTTATCTATTGGCTTCCCCATCTCTGGGCAGGATTACAGCCAGCCCTTAGGTATGTACTAAGGTTAGAAGCCTGAATCTCATGCGGCAGCTTGTAAATGTAGGCAAACCCCTTTCAAGGAAAGACTGGGAGATGGGTGTTTTTGTCTGCTTTCTCTATGCTGAGCCCTGAGGGGATAGCTCATTAAGAACTATTTCTTTTTTTTGGTGAGGAAGAGTAGTCCTGAGCTAACACCCGTTGCCAATCCTCCCCTTTTTGCTGAGGAAGATTGGCCATGGGCCCACGTCCATGCCCATCTTCCTCTGATTTACATGTGGGATGCCTGTCACAGCATGGCTTGATAAGTGGTGCATAGGTCTGTGCCTCATTATTCATACAATTTTTTAAAGTTGCCACCTTTTTTTTAAATAGTGGTAACACTCATTTATAACATTGTATAAATTTCAAGTGTATAATATTATGCTTCTATTTCTGCATAGATTACATCATGTTCACCACCCAAATACTAATTACAATCCATAACCACACACATGTGCCTAATCATCTCTTTCACCCTCCTCCTTCCCCCCTTCACCTCTGGTAACCACCAATCCAAACTCTGTCTCTATGTGTTTGTTGTTGTTTTTATCTTCCACTTAGGAGTGAGATCATACAGTATTTGACCTTCTCCCTCTGACTTATTTCACATAGCATAATACCCTCAATGTCCATCCATGTTGTCACAAATGCCTGGATTTCATCATTTCTTATGGCTGAGTAGTATTCCATTGTGTATATATACCACAGCTTCTTTATCCATTCGTCCCTTGATGGGCACTTACGTTGCTTCCAAGTCTTGGCTATTGTGAATAATGCTGCAATGAACACAGTGGTGCATGTATCTTTATGCATTCATCTACAGATCTTTCACCTCCTTGGTTAAGTTTATTCCTAGGTATTTTATTCTTTTTGTTGCAATTGTAAATGGGATCGTATTCTTAATTTCTCTTTCTGCTGCTTCGTTGTTAGTGTATAGAAACGCAACTGATTTTTGTATATTGATTTTGTATCCTGCAACTTTACTGTATTCCTTTACTATTAATAAAAGTTTTTTGGTGGATTCTTTAGGGTTTTATATATATATAATCATGTCATTTGCAAATAGTGACAGTTTCACTTCTTCCTTTCCAATTTGGATCCCTTTTATTTCTTTTTCTTGCCTGATTGGTCTGGCTAAGACTTCTAATACTATGTTCAGTAGGAGTGGTGAAAGTGGGCATCCTTATCTGATTCCTGTTCTTAGAGGGATAGCTTTCAGATTTTCACCATTGAGGATGACATTAGCTGTGGGTTTGTCATATATGTCCTTTATTATGTTGAGGTACTTTCCTTCTATACCCATTTTTTTCAGAGTTTTTATCATAAAAGGGTGCTGTATCTTGTCAAATGCTTTCTCTGCATCGATTGAGATGACCACATGATTTTTATTCATTTTATTAATGTAGTGTATCACGTTGATTGATTTGTGGATGTTGAACCATCCCTGCATGCCTGAAATAAATCCTGCCTGATCATGGTGTATGATCTTTTTAATGTATTGTTGTATTTTATTTGCTAGTATTTTGTTAAGGATTTTTGCATCGATTTTCATCAGTGATATTGGACTGTAATTTTCTTTTTTTGTGATGATCTTTTCTGTTTTTAGTATCATGGTGACATTGGCTTTGTAGAATGATTTAGGAAGTTTCCCCTCCTCTTCAAATTTTTGGAAGAGTTTGAGAAGGATAGGTATCAAGTCTTCTTTGAATGTTTGGTAGAATTCACCAGGGAAACCATCTGGTCCTGGACTTTTATTTTTGGGGAGGTTTTTGATTACTGTTTTGATCTCCTTACTGGGGGTTTGTCTATTCAAATTCTCTATTTCTTCTTGATTGAGTTTTGAAAGGTTGTAGGATTCTAAGAATTTGTCTATTTCTTCTAGATTATCCAGTTTGTTGGCATATAGCTTTTTGTAGTATTCTCTTATAATCTTTTGTATTTCTGAGGTGTCCATTGTAATTTCTCCTCTTTCATTTCTGATTTTATTTATGTGAGCCTTCTGTCTTTTTTTCTTGGTTAGTCTAGCTAACAGTTTGTCAATTTTCTTTACCTTTTCAAAGAACCCACTTTTGGTTTTGTTGATTTTTTCTATTGTTTTCTTAGTCTCTATTTCATTTATTTCTGCTCTGATTTTTGTTATTTCCTTCTTTCTAATGATTTGGGGCTTTGTTTTTTCTTCCTTTTCCTGTTCCCTTAGGTGAACTGTTAGATTGTTTATTTGAGATTTTTCTTGTTTGTTGAGGTAGGCCTGTATGGCTATAAACTTCCCACTTAGAACTGCTTTTGCTGTATACTATAAATTCTGGCATGTTGTATTTTCATTTGTCTCTAGGCAGTTTTTGATTTCTCCTTTGATTTCTTCATTGACCAAATTGTTTTTCAGTAGCATTTTGTTTAATCTCCAGATATTTGTAGCTTCTCTGATTTTCTTCCTGTAGTTGGTTTCTAGTTTCATGACATTGTGGTCAGAAAAGATGCTTGGTATTATTTCAATCTTCTTAAATTTATGGAGACTTGTTTTGTGGCCTAATATGTGACCAGTCCTGGAGAGCATTCCATGTGCATTTGAAAAGAATGTGTACTCTGGAGTTTTTGAATGGAATGTTCTGTATATGTCTACTATGTCTGTTTGCTCTAATGTGTCATTTAAGGCCAAGGTTTCCTTATTGATCTTCTGTTTGGATGTTCTATCCATTGGTGGAAGTGGAGTGTTAAAGTCCCATACTGCTCTTGTGTTACTGTGTTACTGTCTATTTCTCCTTTTATGTCTCCTAATAATTGCTTTATATGTTTAGGTGCCCCTACCTTGGGTGCATAGATATTTACATGGGTTATATCTTCTTGTTGGATTGTGCCCTTTATCATTATGTAGTACCCTTCTTTATTTCTTGTCACAATTTTTGTTTTAAAGTCTATTTTTTCTGATGTAAGAATTGCTACCCCAGCTTTATTTCCATTGCCATTCGCATGGAGTATCTTTTTCCATCATCCACTTTACATTTGTGAGTGTCTTTAGGTCTGAAGGGTGTCTCTTGTATGCAGCATATATATGGATCTTGTTTTTTTATCCCATCAGCCACCTTATGCTTTTTTAAAAAAAATTTTTGTTTGTTGCAGTAACATTGGTTTATAACATTGTATAAATTTCAAATGTACATCATTATACTTCTATTTCTGCATGGATTATATCATGTTCTCATGTTCACCACCCAAATACTAATTACAACCCATCACCACACACATGTGCCTAATTATCAATTTTGACCTCCTGCCTCCCCCCTTCCCCTCTGGTAACCACCAATCCAATCTCTGTCTCCATGTGTTTGTTTGTTGTTGTTATTATCTACTACTTAATGAGTGAGACCATATGGAATTTGACTTTCTCCCTCTGACTTATTTCACTTTGCATAAAACCCTCAATGTCTATCCAAGTTGTCACAAATGGCTGGATTCCATCGTTTCTTATGGCTGAGTAGTATTCCATTGTGCATATATACCACATCTTCTTCATCCATTGGTCCCTTGATGGGCACTTAGGTTGATTCCAAATCTTGGCTATTGTGAATAACACCGCAATGAACACAGGGGTGCATGTATCTATACGCATTGGTATTTTCAAGTTCTTTGGATAAATACCCAGTAGTGGAATAGCTGGATCATATGGTAGTTCTATCTTTAATTTCTTGAGGAATCTCTATACTGTTTTCCATAGTGGCTGCACCAGTCTGTGCTCCCACCAGCAGTGTATGAGAGTTCCCTCCTCTCCACATCCTCTCCAACACTTGTTGTTTTCTGTCTTGTTAATTATAGCCATTCTGATGGGCATGAGGTGATATGTCATAGTTTTGATTTGCATTTCCCTGATAGTTAATGATGTTGTACATCTTTCCATGTGCCTGTTGGCCATCTGTATATCTTCTTTAGAGAAATGTCTGTTCAGGTCTTTTTCCCATTTTTTAATTGGGTTGTTAGTTTTTTTGTTGTTGAGATGTATGAGTTCTTTATATATTTTTGAGATTAACCCCTTATCAAATGTATGGTTTGCAAATATTTTCTCCCAATTGTTAGGTTCTCTTTTCGTTTTGTTGATGGTTCCTTGGTTTTGCAGAAGATTTTTAGCCTGATATAGTCCCATTTGTTTATTTTTTCTATTGTTTCTCTTGCCCAGTCAGACATGGTGCTTGAAAATGTGTTGCTAAGACCAATGTCGAAGAGCGTACTGCCTATGTTTTCTTCTAGAAGTTTCATAGTTTCAGGTCGTACATTCAAGTCTTTAATCGATTTTGAGTTAAGTTTTGTGTATTGTGTAAGGTAATGATCTACTTTCATTTTTTTTGCATGTGGTTGTCCAGTTTTCTCACCACCATTTGTTGAAGAGACTTTATTTTCTCCATTGTATGTTCTTGGCTCCTTTGTCGAAGATTAGCTGTGAATAGATGTCTGGGTTTATTCATAGGGTTTCAATTCTATTCCATTGATCTGTGTGTCTGTTTTTCTGCTAGCACCATGCTGTTTTGGTTACTATAGCTTTGTAGTATATTTTGAAATCAGGGAGTGTGATACCTCCAGCTTTGTTCTTTTTTCTCAGGATTCCTTTTGCTATTCGGGTTCTTTTGTTGTTCCATATAAATTATAGGATTCTTTGTTCTATTTCTGTGAAAAATGTTGTTGGAACTTTGATAGGGATTGCATTGAATCTATAGATGGCTTTAGGAAGTATGGACATCTTAACTATGTTAATTCTTCCAGTCCGAGAGCACGCAATATCTTTCCATTTCTTTGTGTCTTCTTCAATTTCTTTCAGAAATGTTTCGTAGTTTTCGGTGTACAGATCTTTCACCTCTTTGGCAAGTTTATTCATAGGTATTTTATTCTTTTTCTTGCAATTGCAAATGGGATGGTATTCTTAATTTCTCTTTATGCTACTTCATTGTTAGTGTACAGAAATGCAACTGAGTTTTGTATGTTGATTTTGTATCCTGCAACTTTACCATATTCGTTTATTACTTCTAAAAGTTTTCTGGTGGATTCCTTAGGGTTTTCTATATATAAAATCGTGTCATCTGCAAATAGTGACAGTTTCACTTCTTCCTTTCCAATTTGGATCCCTTTTATTTCTTTTTCTTGCCTGATTGCTCTGGCTAGGACTTCCAGTACTATGTTAAATAGGAGTGGTGAGAGTGGGCATCCTTGTCTGGTTCCTGTTCTTAGAGGGATGGATTTCTGTTTTTCACCATTGAGGATGATATTAGCTGTGGGTTTGTCATATATGTCCTTTATTATGTTGAGGTACTTTCCTTCTATACCCATTTTATTCAGAGTTTTTTTTTTTATCATAAATGTATCCTGTATCTTGTCAAATCCTTTCTCAGCATCTGTTGAGATGATCATGTGATTTTTATTCTTCATTTTATTAATGTGGTGTATCACGTTGATTGATTTGTGAATGTTGAACCATCCCTGCATACCTGGAATAAAACCCACTTGATCATGATGTATGATCTTTTTAATGTATTGTTGTATGTGATTTGCTAATATTTTGTTGAGGATTTTTGCATCAATGTTCATCAGTGATAGAGGCCTTTAGTTTTCTTTTTTTGTGTTGTTCTTGTCTGGTTTTGGAATCAGGGTAATATCAGCTTCATAGAATGAGTTAGGGAGCTCCTAAATCTTTTGGAAGAGTTTGAGAAGGATAGGTATTAAGCCGTCTTTGAATGTTTAGTAGAATTCGCCACGGAAGCCGTCTGATACTGGACTTTTATTTTTGGGGAGGTTTTTCATTACCGTTTCGATCTCCATACTGGTGATTGCTCTATTCAAATCCTCTATTTCTTCTTGATCCAGTTTTGGAAGGTTGTATGATTCTAAGAATTTATCCATTTCTTCCAGATTGTCGAATTTGTTGGCATATAGCTTTTCACAGTATTCTCTTGTAATCTTTTGTATATGTGAGGTGTCCGTTTTAATTTCTCCTCTTTCATTTCTGAATTTACTTATTTGAGCCTTCTCTCTTTTTTTATTGGTGAGTCTAGCTAAATGTCTGTCAATTTTGTTGATCTTCTCAAAGAACCAGCTCTTGATTTTATTAATTTTTTCTATTGTTTTTTTGGTCTCTATTTCATTTATTTCTGCTCTGATTTTTATTATTTCCCTTCTTCTACTGATTTTGGGCTTTGTTTGTTCTTCTTTTTCCGGTTCCTGTAGGTGCATTGTTAGATTGTTTCTTTGAGATTTTTCTTGTTTGTTGAGATAGGCCTGTATTGCTATAAACTTCACTCTTAGAACTGCTTTTGCTGTATCCCATAAATTCTGGCATGTCGTATTTTCATTTTCATTTGTCTCGAGGTATTTTTTGATTTCTTCTTTGATTTCTTTGTTCACCCTATAGTTGTTTAATAGCATTTTATAGCATTTTGTTTAATCGCCGCATATTTGTGGTTTTTCTGTATTTCTTCCTATAGTTGATTTCTAGTTTCATACTGTTGTGGTCAGAAAAGATGGTTGGTATTATTTCAATCTTCTTAAATTTGTGGAGACTTGTTTTGTGTCCTAATATGTGATCAATCCTGGAGAATGATCCATGTGCATTTGAAAAGAATGTGTATTCTTTGTTTTTTGGATGGAATGTGCTGTATATATCTACTAGGTCCATTGGTTCTAGTGTGTCATTTTAGGCCAATATTTCCTTATTGATCTTCTGTTTGGATGATCTATCTGTTGGTGTAAGTGGAGTCTTAAAGTCCCCTAGTATGATTGTGTTACTGTCTATTTCTCTTTTTATGTATGTTAAATTTGCTTTGTATATTTAGGTGCTCCTACGTTGCATGCATAGATATTTGCAAGTGTTATATCCTCTTGTTGGATTGTTCCCTTGATTATTATGTAATGCCCTTCTTTATCTCTTTTTACAGTTTTTGTTTTAAAGTCTATTTTGTCTGATATGAGTACTGCTACCCCAGCTTTCTTTTCATTGCCATTTGCGTGGAGTATCTTTTCCCATCCCTTCACTTTCAGTTTGTGAGTGTCTTTAGGTCTGAAGTGTGTCTCTTGTATGCAGCTTATATATGGGTCTTTTTTTAAATCCAGTCAGCCACCCTATGCCTTTTAATTGGAGCATTTAGTACATTGACGTTTAAAGTAGCTATTGATAAGTATGTACTTACTGCCATTCTTTTACTTTTTTTTTCTTGGTGTTTTAGTAGTCCTTCTCTGTTCGTTTCTTCTTCTCTTGCTGTCTTCCCTTGTGGTTTGATGGCTTTCTTTGGTATATGTTTGGGTTCCTTTCTCTTAGTTTTTTGTGTATTTATTGTAGGTCTCTGGTTTGTGATTACCATGGGGTCCATATACAGAATTGATGGTATCTTTAGTTTGACCTCTGTCTGAAAGCTCTACTCTTTAACTCCCCTCCTCCCACATTTATGTTTTAGATATCATATCTAACCTCTTTTTTGTGTAGTTGTATCAATTACCCTCTTATCATGGAAATAGATAATTTTTCCTATTTGTGGTCTTCTCTTTTCCCCTTAAATAACTCCCTTTAGCATTTCTTGTAGTACTGGTTTTTTTGGTGACAAACTCCTTTAATTTTTGCTTGTCTGGGAAACTTTTTATCTCTCCTTCAATTTTGAATGATAACCTTGCCAGGTAGTGTATTCTTGGCTGTAAGTTCTCTCCTTTTAGCACTTTAAATATATCGTGCCACTCTCTTCTAGCCTGTAAGGTTTCTGTTGAGAAGTCAGCTGATAGCCTTATGGGGTTTCCTTTGTATGTAACATGTCTTTCTCTTGTGGTTTTTAGAATTCTCTCTTTATATTTAGTTCTCGACATTTTAATTACAATGTGTCTTGGTGTGAGCCTCTTTGTGTTTATCTTGTTTGGTGCTCTCTGCGCTTCCTGTACCTGGGTGTCTGTTTCCTTCCTTAGGTTAGTGAAGTTTCATCTATTATTTCTTCAAATAGATTCTCTACCCCTTTGTCTAGCTCTTCTCCTTCTGGGACACCTATAACTGGGATGTTAATGTGCTTGTTGTTGTCCCAGAGGTCCCTTAGACTGTCCTCACTCTTTTTAATTCTTTTTTCTTTTACCTGTTCAGCTTGGGTGATTTCTTCTAGTCTTTCGTCCAGCTCGCAGATCTGTTCTTCTGTATTCTCTACTCTCCTTTTGAGTCCCTCTAGTAAGTTTTTCATTTCCAGTATAGTATTTTTCATTTCTGATTGGTTCTTTCTTATATATTCCATTACTTTGTTGATGTTCTCACTGAGTTCATCCATTCTTCTCCCAAGATCAGTGAGCAGCCTTAACACTGTTTGAACTCTCTGTTGGGCAGCTTGCTCATTTACATTTTACTTAGTTCCTTTCCTGTGGTTTTGTCCTGTTCCCTTACTTGGAATGTATTTATCTGACTCCTCATTTTGCTTCTTTCCCTGTGCTTGTGTCTATGTATTAGGTAGGACATCTATGTCTCCTGCACTTGGATAGGTGACCTTATATAAGTGATGCCTTGTGAGGCTCACAGTGTGCTTCCTTCAGTTCTGAATGTTCCAGGAGTGACCCCTATGTGGGCTATGTGTGTCTTTCTGTTGTGGCATGTTTGCTCTCCCTGTAGATGCCCAGAGAGGCTGTGCTATGCTCCTGGCCAGCTGTTGTAATGCTCAGCTGCTTGTAGTTGTTGTGGGCCCTTAAGTCTCTTTATTGGGTGTGGGGAGACCCAGCACAGTTGGCTGCAAGTTCTAATACCACATTTGTGTTGCAGTAATTCTTTTAAGTGAGTAGGCCCCCAGCCTGGCAGGTTGCTAGGCCCAGGGGCTTACAATTGCTATAAGCCTCTAGCCTTTACATCTCTTGTCAGCTCTCTGAGGATTGCAGCTGGGTGGGGCTGGACTCAGGCATGGGGGCACCCAATTGTTTCAGGCTTTGGAAGGTGGGGCCAACCCCCTATGTGGGTCTTTGAGAAGCACAAGTCTTCTGCTGCTGACAAACCCCACTACCCTCAGGTCCACACACACAGTCAACCCAGTCCTGCCCCATGTGTGTGCCCTGACCTCCTGAAGTAGACCCAGTCTCTCCAAGGTGGGACCCCCACACACTCCACCATTGCCCCACACTCTCCACCCACTCTTTGTGCACGCCCTGCTCCAATGAAGTGGGCCCAGTCTCCAGGCTGCAGAGAATCCATTCGCCAATCTATGCAGGCCCACACGTTGCCTGAGGTCTTGTTGGAGGGTGGGGCAAATCCCTAGGGTGGGTTGCCTGCCCTGGCTGAGCTGGATTAAATCAGTGCTCTCGTGGGTGAGGCAGACCCTGGGATAGCAGGCCCCAGGGAGAACGCCAATGGTGTCTGCCTGTTTCTGTGTCAGCATGCCCACACCAGGCCACAACAATGGCCACCGCCAATGTCCCAGTCCCTGGAGAGGTCTCACCTCTCACTGAGATGCATTCAGAGCCTATCAGATGAGTTTCTTTTCACCAAAGCACTGTGCACCTTTCTTTCTGGTGATTTTAGGATGCTTTCTGAAATTGGTGAATTTGTGCATGGGCCATTTAAGAGCCAGTTTTAATGTCTTTGGGAACCAGCTTTTCTGGGGGTACTCCCCAATGTTTTAGTAGCAGGCAACATCAGATATTATGCCACTCATGTCTATTGTGCTGGGTCCAAAAAAGTGCCTAGAGTGGGGGCGCTCCCCGGCTCAGGGCCCTGCTCTTCCAGGGAGGGCTGCATACCTTTGGGCTGCTCCTGGGTGGCTGTGAAGCACTGCGGCTTGTGAAGGTGGCGTTTTTTCTCTCCAGAAGGGAATTTCTGCCTCTTCCACCTCCATTAGGATTGTCCTTTGTTGCAGGAGTTCCTCTTATCCAGTTTTCAGTTCTGTCTCAGGGGTAATTTTTCCAGGAGTAGTTGTAAATTGGCTGTGTCCACGGGAGGAGGTGAGTTCAGAGTCTGCTTATGCCGCCATCTTGACTTCTCTCACTCCACCCTATGCCTTTTGATTGGAGCATTTTGTCCGTTGAA